>NW_025931241.1:175219-196975 GCF_000764305.2 Hyalella azteca
CTCGACCACCACCCCCACCCCTCGCCCCCCGGGACGCACCGGTCTTGGTGACGCCGGCGACGGTGTAGGTGCCGGGGCCGGGGACGGCGCTGGGCTTGTCGTCCCCGTAGCGCGAGGACAGCGTGAACGCCGGGGACCGCGCCTTCACGATCGTCCCGTTCGTCCCTGGCAGGATAAAGTGAAAAAATATAGCTCAGTCCTCACTGCAGTGAGTGATAGAGAGCGCATTTTCTCGTCGACGAAAACTTGAGGTCACGGACAGACGGACGGACAGACGGACAGACAGACAAACAGACGGACGGACGGACATGGCGAGCACACTAGTGCATTTTTTCCATAAATGAGAAAATGCGCTAAAAATGTCACTAAAAGTCGTCAAAATCAGGAAAAATTGTAAAAATAAAGAAAATATCCCAAAAAAGGAAAATAAAATTGAAAAAAATGGAAAAAATACGAAAAACGGAAAAATTTTGAGAAAGGGAGGAAAAAATGCCAAAAACAGAAAAAATTGAGAAAAGAAGGATATAAGGTCGAAAAATATAAAGGAAATAAATTTGAAAAAAGCAAGTAAAAGACCAGGAAATAGCCGTGATTCTTTGGCCCACAAAAAATAATAATAAAAACTCTCGCATGTGACAAAAACAGGAAGAAAAATAAGTGAGTCCACAGATCTGTGGGCGCGTGGGCGGAGACGCTGCATGGACGGCGCATTATAGAGCGCACGCCCCATCATTAGAATGCTATATATATTGCATGATATTGATGATGATTGCTTGCAGTTAATGATAATTATGGGGATGACATTTGCCTGATAACTGATATCGATGATGATAGGGTAAATATCATAATAATATCAAGTAACAATAATAATAATAAAAATTAAATAATAATAATATTAATAATAATAATAATCATAATAATAATGTGGATGGCATTTGCATGATGAATGCTATCGATGATGATAGGGCTAATATCATAATAATATTAACAGTAATAATACATATACAAATAATAATAATAACAATAATAATAATAATGTGGATAGTATTTGTATGATAATAATGTTCATAACATTTGCGCTGGTTAGATTTTAGCAAATCTCTAAAGTCAACGTAATTTTTTATGGTTCAGTTTGAGAAATAAAATAATAACACTCAGGGAAATGAGGGAAACTTTATCCAAATTTCGAAGCACCTTTGCTTTGTGTGAATCATCCTGACCCAGTTAGGCCGGGCAGAAATACTTATAAGAAACTTGTTTAAAATTGGTCACTATTTGGACAATAAGACCCCGTAATTTTTTTACGTGTATCGCATCACAATTCAAGGACTCTGCGTGAAATCTGCGCAAAATCTGCACATCCGCAGGCATGAACTCTGCGCAGGTTTAAATGCCACAGACACGGAAGGGCTAACACCCGCCCCCCCCTGTTTCATTCCCCCCCCCTCGTCTGCCTAACAGCTTCACCAGCGATTTCTCTGTCATTTTTATTTCTTAATAAGGAAATAATATATATTCTTCAAAGGAATATTTAAAATTAAAGTTTAAATAAATAAGTCAATAAAATCAGTTAACAAACGGAATCAATAAACTAAATTGAAGAAATAAATCAATAAAATCAACTATTAAATTATTTAATAAACTAAATTAATTCAATATTGAAGTACATCAATAAAGTGATGAAATAAATCAATAAATAAATCACAAAATAGTGTATTTAAATGAGCATTTTTTACAAAATAAATAAATTCACAAAATGTATTATTAGTTAAACTCATCAATACATCAGGGAAGCGAACCCCTCCTTCACTGCAGGGTATATATGCTCTTTTTATCCCCTCCTCCCCCCTCCTCCCTCCCACCACACCCCCCACTACACTGGGGGAGAGGGGGCAACCCCCCCCTCCCTCACGTGGGGCTGCGTGGGCACCCACCAGGCAACAAGCTGCAGCCCACGCAACCGTGGGCTGCAAGCGTCCAGGGTCTGATGCTGGGTCTGGAGCCTTGGTCTTATAGCTTGGTCGTATGGCTTGGTTGTATAGCTTGGTCGTATGGCTTGGTGGTGTAATAATACAAATACAAATGATAATACTAATAATAGTATAAATAATTATAATAATCACAATAATGTGGATGGTATTTGTATGCAAATGATGTTCATAACATTTGCGCTGGTCAGATATAACATTACATCTTATGGTGAAAACATAACATCTTATGTTGAAAACATTACATCTTATGCTAACATAACATCTTATGTTGAAAACATTACATCTTATGTTGAAAAAATCACATCTTATGTTGAAAACATTACATATTTTCAACATTAACATTGAGAGGCGACCAAAAATAATAATAATAATAATAACTGAATAATAATTCAGTTAGAAATAGTGTTCGGTTATTAAACATCTTATGTTGAAAACATTACATCTTATGTTGAAAACATCACATCTTATGTTGAAAACATTAACATTGAGAGGCGACCAAAAATAATAATAATAACTGAATAATAATAATTCAGTTAGAAATAGTGTTCGGTTATTAAAAGATGGCTGAAAAAAAAACACCATCAAAAATACGATTGTAAAATAGCGATATTTTTCGTCGGTAGTGCCATTGTAAATAACCACACTCAGTTAAACGAGTCGGTCATATTGTCCAAATATTGACTCACTTTCTTACACACAGCACGAGTAGAGAGATAGGACGTAGCACTGAAACTCGCTTTGCTTAGCTAAACTGGGTCAGAGTGACCCAAACAAGGGCAAAAAGTGCCACAAAGCCTCACACATTTCTCTGCGTGAGCGGTACTGAGGCAGCAACAAAAGTCAATCCTGACTTTTTTCAAGTCTAAAAGGAAAAAAACCGTCATGGCGAAACCAGTTTATGTGATCCAGAAGTTGGCTAACCAACAATGAGACTCGTGATTCATCCAGCAAACCTGCAGCTCGTAGAGTCATGAGTCTGGATGAGTCAGCCTAACCCACGCATCCAGCGTGGGTGGGTTAACATTAGAGATCCTCTACAGCGAAAACAATCCTATAAGTACGGCTGATTTAATTTAGCCTGCGCTATATGTTGATTTCTATTGGGATCTTGTAGTCAGTAAAGAAAATTAAAATAAATAAGAACAAGATGATCTAATATATAATACTTGATAATTTAATTATGAATAGTTGATATTTAATTTTAAATAGTTGATAATTTAAATTTGAATAGTTGATAATTTAATTTTAAATAATCGATAATTCAATTATAAATAATAAATAATATAATTTTGAATACTATTTACTATCGTCAATGTCGACAACGTCACCATATCACATAAGTCGTCGGCCTTCAATAGAAACGCTCTATTTGAAGACATTACTCAACAAAATCTTAATTTATAACGCGATCAAAAAACGATTATTAGTGATTATGAGACAACCGTACATTACAAATCGTATTTCTGATCAGTATTGCACGGTTTATCGTCATTGACGGTAGATAATTTAATTATTATACGCTATGCATCAATGCATGAAATAGGGAGTAAAGTACATTTATGAACTAAAAACTATAATATATTGTTTTTCAGTGATTTAGCAATATTGTGAGAAGTTGATTCTGCTAAGTAATATATTACGATGTAACCATTTTCGTATCGACATTCCGGTACGTGCAATTAAGCAGCCTATTGGAGTTCAGTACTATAATGTGCTTCGTATATTAGTTGCTTATTAACCAAACTATGAAAACTATTACTTTTTATTTTAGGAGCAGAGTAAATTATCAGAGCGAACTATGTTATCACGAGTCATGTTGAAGATTGAAAATTCGTTCTTGAAGAAGGAAACTGAGATAACGTCAACTGCACGCATACGAACAATTGTCACTAACATACGATGAAGCTACGAACAAACAGCAATTTCATTTAATTATTCATAAGAAACGTAAACGATCATCAACAAATAAAAGGATGGAATCACTAAAACTGCATATAATAAAGTACAAGTAAAAATTTTGACCCTTTTATTTATTGAGAAGAATAATGACGATAAAGTCCAAGAGTAAAGCACAATTATTAAAGTATTTGCTTCTTTTAATCGGAAAAAAATACTGAAAATGACATTGAGACTCAGAAGCAGCGAACATTCTGGCACCCGGAGAAACTTTCGCGCTGCAGCGTCAAGGTGAGATATCCGTGGCTGCTGGGCCATACAGGAAGGAGAGGTAAAAACAGCTGTTTTGTTGTGTGACTCATACAGAGCTTACAGCTGTATATTTGTGTGACTATCTTCCGCTTTACGACGTACTTCGGCAGCTGGCATACAACGGTCGTAACGTATCTTCCGCTAGCAGCGTCAAGGTGAGATATCCGTGGCTGCTGGGCCATACAGGAAGGAGAGGTAAAAACAGCTGTTTTCTTGTGTGACTCATACAGAGCTTACAGCTGTATATTTGTGTGACTATCTTCCGCTTTACGACGTACTTCGGCAGCTGGTATACAATGATCGTAACGTATCTTCCGCTTTACGACGTACTTCAGCAGCTGGCATCCAACGGTCGTAACGTATCTTCCGCTTTACGACGTACTTCAGCAGCTGGCATCCAACGGTCGTACCGTACCATTCGCTTTACGACGTACTTCGGCAGCTTGCGTTTACCATTATTTTATCTTTATATTATTTGCTGAAACTTTACGACGTTCACAAATGTATCTACTTCCGCAGTTTGTAATCGCCATGATAATGGGGGCAGACCTTATCCAGAGTGACATATCTCACCCCCTCACTCATGGCACATCCTGGTACTGATTACTTCTCAACTCATCAAGGTTTATTCGTTGCTTAATGCGTGCCAGTCAATAGGATGGATGTGGCATCTGTCCATGCCTGCCTCAGCTGGATCTATCCACATTCTCATGAGCTTATCCACATTTTCGTGGATTTATCCGCATTTTCATGGATTTATCCACATTTTCATGAGTTTACGCACATTTTTTGTGGATTTATCCACATTTTCGTGGATTTATCCACATTTTCATATATTTATTCACATGCTCCATGTTTATTTTACCTAAACGTCCGAAGTACACGTAATGGAACAGCACAGAGCAAAGCGAGAATATTTTTAAGATGAATATAATGAGGTAAGAAGATTGCAATATATTATATGAGCATAATATTAATTTTAGATAATATTCTCACCGAAAGTTGACGGCAGTTTAATGACAGCGGGGCCCGGGGTTGAGAACTCTGCGGCTATGGGCCCCCGGCGCTGCGTGGGGGTGAATACGAACGGCTTCTTTTGACGGCCCATCTGCACTCACAGAAATAAGTGGGCACAATTATATTTTAATTGATTTCTTTACACGTAGAACTTTACACATAGAAATTACTTGTTGGTACATAGAATTGTAGTGCACGCAAAGAAATAAGTGGGAACAATTTTATTATCGTTGTTTTCTTTGTACGTAGAACTTTATACAGAGAAATTATTTGTTTGTACATAGAATTGTTTATTGTTGTTTGCACTTAGAACTTATGACCACGGTAAAGGTTACGACCAACACAGTTCTTAAAGCCACAGCAGCCTAGGATCAATGCCTGAATGAATATTGCTCAGGATGATCAAAATTTGTCATTACAATTAAATAAATCGTCAGATATGAGATACCTTGTGAAAGTTCATAGTGAATATTTTCACATACATAAATTTAAATCGAACTGTGGTGAAAATATCGAAGAAATTATTCGCAATTGTTCAGCTATTTAATGCAGGTGAATTTTTAGACGAAATGTATTATTGGAATTGAAAATACTTCAGAATTTGCGACTATTTCTAACCATTGCTTTTATTGGATAACATAATTTTTATTAGCAATAATTATACATTCATTTTTCCGGCATATTTCATTGTGTAACTCGAAATTTGAGCATCTTTTCGAAAATATTTTAATATTTATGCGTAACGATATATATTGATCATCCTGACAAACGGGACGCTAGTGTCCCTGGGTCACGATGACCCAAGATCGATGCCCAGACACGGGACGCGTGTGTCCCTGGGTCACGATGACCCAAGATCGATACCCAGACACGGGACGCGTGTGTCCCTGGGTCACGGTGACCCAAGATCGATGCCCAGACTCGGGACGCGTGCGTCCCTGGGTCACGGTGACCCAAGATCGATGCCCAGACTCGGGACGCGAGTGTCCCGCGGTGGCCTTGGGTCTCCGGTCGATCTTGGGTCCCAGTTTCCCGGCCCAGCCCTCACCGCACCCGCCGCCCTGATTTAACTCCTATTATTATTAAGCTACCGTCAGTATTTGTTATATTTATTCACTTCAGTTTCCATTAGTAACGATGATATTTTTCCAGTCCAAATTTTTCTATTTTTTCCATTTATTTTCATCAGTACCGATGAAATTACGATGCTATTATTAAATAAATTAAATAATTTATCGTTGAAATTTCATGGCCATGAATTCGATCTTACTGGGTTCAACTGCATTTGCATGCGTAGTGTTATATGGCATTTCCTATTGCGACAGCTACCCTTGTCCTCAACAGCTGTTTCTCCCTCCCAACAGCTATTTCTTACTCAAAACAGCAGTTTCTTCCTCCTATAACAGCTGTTTCTTTCTCCAATCTGCTGTTCGTAACTCAGTGCTCTTTCGTAGCACAGCATGAAGCTTTAACTAACAGCTGTTCGTGCCTCCAACAGCTGTGCATGTCTCTTAACAGCTGTTCGTAACTCAACATGAAATTACCGACTTAACAGCTGTTTACGCCTGTTAATAATAATATATTCAACAGACAAAAGATTCAAGGGATTTTCGTGTCTGTTAACAGCTGACAATGTGCCCAGCCTTGTCAAAGCGCGGATTTAAAATTGTAAACCATCAAGTTACGAATAATGGTCATGGATAAATCATCAAGTTACGAGTAGGTAATGGTCAGGGTTAGCCATCAAATTACGAGTAATGGTCAGGGTTAGCCATTAAGTTACGAGTAATGGTCAATCCTCCCAACAGCTGTTTCTTCCTCCCAACAGCTGTTTCTTTCTCCCAACAGCTGTTTCTTCCTCCCAACAGCTGTTTCTTTCTCCCAACAGCTGATTCTTTCTCCCAACATCTGTTTCTTCCTCCCAACAGCTGTTTCTTTCTCCCAACAGCTGTTTCTTCCTCCTAACAGCTGTTTCTTTCTCCCAACAGCTGATTCTTTCTCCCAACAGCTGTTTCTTCCTCCCAACAGCTGTTCCTTCCTCTCAACAGCTGTTTCTTCCTCCCAACAGCTGTTTCTTTCTTCCAACAGCTGTTTCTTTCTCCCAACAGCTGATTCTTTCTCCCAACAGCTGTTTCTTCCTCCCAACAGCTGTTTCTTTCTCCCAACAGCTGTTTCTTCCTCCCAACAGCTGATTCTTCCTCCCAACAGCTGTTTCTTCCTCCCAACAGCTGTTCCTTCCTCCCAACAGCTGTTTCTTCCTCCCAACAGCTGTTTCTTCCTCCCAACAGCTGTTTCTTCCTCCCAACAGCTATTTCTTCCTCTCAACAGCTGTTTCTTCCCCCTAACAGCTGTTTCTTCCTCCAAACTCTTAATAATAATATATTCAACAGACAAAAGATTCAATGGATTTTCGTGTCTGTTAACAGCTAATACTGTAATGTGCCCAGCCTAAGGAGCGGATTTTAAGTTGTAAACCGTCAAGTTACGAGTAATGGTAGAGGACTCGTAACCGTCAAGTTACGAGTATTGGTCAAGGATAACCATCAAGTATAACATTATAAGCATCTCTTCATTTACTTAGATTATTTGTTCGTTTAATGAAAATTCTTATTCTGATCGTGAATATTGCTTTTATTTTGAAATAAAGCTAAACTTAGTTTTGCATAAACCAATACTAATAATTGATGAATGAAGCAGCTGCGCAATAATTGACTCAACAATATAATTGATATTCTGTGCAGCAATATTATCAAGTGAGGTTTCTGACTCACCTTGTAAGTGTGAAGTTCAATACTACGAGGAGGAGGAGACGCGGACGACACCACACCACACGACAGCCAGAGTGCAACTGCCGCAGCTACAGCAGCTGCCCACATGCCACCTTACCTTACCAGCATCATGACGTCATCGCGGGCACGCACTTATGGCGGTAATCAAGACCTGCTTCCAGAAAGATACTTCCTGCATGGCTCCAGAAGCAAGCAGATGCTCGATATTGTCTGCAAGATCATATATTGCATCGGCCTAACGATTAACATTTCCTGGTGAAGCTTTAGATTTACGATTATGAGATTTTCGTTGGACTTGCGTCAACCGAAACAAGTTTTGAGAACGCAGCTCGAAGGGAGTGATATTATCTATACATTTAGTGCTGAATAAAACAATAATAGAATTACTCGACAAGTATTAAGCTGAAATTTATAGTATTTAACCTACAAATGATGTGAGACTTAAGGGAGTTGGGATTCCTTAAGAGAATACAATTCACGAACACCGTGGGCGAGACTATAGCATGAGGCAAGCGTGGGTAGAAGTCTGCGGCGCGGGTAGAAGTCTGCAGTATAGGATCATGCGTGGGTGGAAGTCTGCAGTATAGGATCATGCGTGGGTGGAAGTCTGCAGTATAGGATCTGGCGTGGGTNGTGGGAGTCTGGAGCTTAGATCACGAGTGGGTGGGAGTCTGGAGCTTAGATCACGAGTGGGTGGGAGTCTGGAGCTTAGATCACGAGTGGGTGGGAGTCTGGAGCTTAGATCACGAGTGGGTGGGAGTCTGGAGCTTAGATCACGAGTGTCTGGGAGTCTGGAGTAATGCACATAATTGGAGGGAAATCTGGAGCATGGAGCAGGCGCGGGTGGAGTCCGGAGCCTGTTAAGTGTATGGGTGCAAGTTAAAGACACATAACATAACACATAGTAATGAAAAGGAAGAGTGTGACTGGAGACTAGTAGGAGATCATAGAATAGGTGAATAAATGATCAGATAAATCATGTGCAATTGATTGAATAAAATTTGACGGAAAGATAAAAGATAAAGTCGGCATGAGACTAATGAGACACTTGCGTCGGAGTGAGCATAGGAGATATGAGTAGACAAGAGCCCAGAGAAGGAGAGTGCAAGAGGGCATGAGAAGAGTGGGCAAAACTTCTCATTCCTAATGTAACAGAATGAGTGGGCAAGAGGTCAGAGAAAAAGTTGGCAAAAGATCAGAGAAAGAGTTGGCAAGATATCAGAGAAAGAGTGGGCACGAGATTAAAGAAAAAATGGACAATAGATCAGAGAAAAAGTTGGCAAGAGATCAGAGAAAGAGTGGGCAAATGATCACAGAAAAAGTTGGCAAGAGATCAGAAAAAAAGTGGGCAAGAGATAAGAAAAAAAGCGGGCAAGAGATCAGAAAAAGTGGGCAAGATATCAAAGAAAGATCGGGCAAGAGATCAGAAAAGATTGGGCAAGAAATCAAAGAAAGAATGGGCAAGAGATCAGAAAAAGAGCGAGCAAGAGATCAGAAAAGAGTGGCAAGGGATCAAAGAAAGAGTGGGCATGAGATCATAGAAAGAGAGGGCAAGAGATCAGAAAAGAGTAGGCAAGAGATCAGAAAAGTGTAGGCAAGAGATCAGAGAAGAGTGGGCAAGAGGTCAGAGAAAGAGTGAGCAAGATATCAGAGAAGAGTGGGCAAGAGATTAGAGAAAGAGTGGGCAAGAGATCAAAGAAAGAGCGGGCAAGAGATCAGAAAAGAGTAGGCAAAAGATCAGAAAAGAGTAGGCAAGAGATCAGAGAAGAGTGGGCAAGAGGTCAACGAAAGAGTGGGCTAGAGATCAAAAAAGAGTGCGCATGGGCAAGAGATCAGTGAAAGAGTGGGCAAGAGATCAGAAAAGAGTGGGCAAGAGATCAGAGAAAGAGCGGGCAAGAGATCAGAAAAGAGTGATCAGAAGTAGAGACGAGAGTAGGCGCCGTATCGATGAGTCTGGCAACGCATTGCACGAGTGTTGCCATATAAGCCGCGACCTTCCTCGAGCTGCGTTTCCCGCTATCGTACATGGTCTTAAGACTGACATACCAACCCCCGTCTCCCTCCCCCACTCCTCCTTCTTAATCCAGCAGACACTTCACTTCCACTTCAGCGAACTCACTTCAAGCTTAACAAACAGAATGTAAAAGTAGTATCGGTGCTGAAAAACTAAGTCCAGAAATAAGTCCAGAGGAGATCTATGAATGACCAAAACACGTTATGCTAGGTGTGAATTGTTTGATATTACACTCAAATTTACTAATTACTTGAAGCTTCAGACATCGACGCTTTTGTAACCAACTCCAAAAGACTGCCGTACTTAGAACTGTAGTCTGTCGGACGTAGAACTTCTTGCCGGCTGCCCTTAGAACTTTTCACTAGCAGCGCTTATAACTTCTTGTTTTCGCACTTAGAGCAACTCGCCTGCATGACTTAGAACTTCTTGCACATACAACGTCATCTTCTACTTACTCTTAGAAAGTGACGCCAGACGAACAAAATATTTGACACATTATCATTGAAGGAATCACGCCAGCGATAGTGCCATACTTGAACGCTCCACGGCTGCCATACTGAACAATGGCGATCTCCACGGTCCAAGTTCACATGTCTGCCCACGCGTGCTCAAGGTAAGAAAGTTGGCATTTAACAAACGACAGTTTACACCTCCGAGACAGGAATATTAGGTGCAAGTCAAACCCACGTTAGTAGCCCTGCCCTGGTTGCTTAAATTTTGCGTTCTCCAATAATTTAAAAGCAAAGAAAACGCCAAAGTAAATTCACGATATCATCATCAAATCATTTTCGATGAATTGGTGAAGTTGTGATTTAAGCAGAGTAATGATATCAGGAACACTAAATAAGTCGAGCATTTGAAACGCTAAAAAAATTATTTCAAATGGTGATAACGTCATCAACAGCTCGAAGTGATACAGTCATCAGTAGTTTGCAGTGATACCATCAAGCAACAGTTCGTAATGATAGGTCATCAATTATTCATGACATATAAGGATATCGAATTGATCACGCCTAGTAATATGAATAAATTTAAACGATTTAGTACTACACGCAGTTTAACTGCTCACTGAATATAATCTGTAGACAAAATCATTATCCCTAAATTCATACTCTACGCTAATTACAATTTACTCGCTACTTCGCGACTTGAAATTAGTTTTTTTTCCCTATGCAATTAAAATTTCATATAGGTTACAAGTAGTAGTAGTATTATGATGGTTTACTAGCGCTTCAGCTATCAAGCTATTTCGCACCGGAGGTCAAAATATAACATCGCCAGCAAGGCCGAAGGTCTTAATTATTCAAAATCTCAAGTTAATCATCACCCACATTGTCCAGCCCGCTGAAGTTGGCTCGAAAGAAGCAGCGTTAGCATCTCAAAGAGACGAAGTGACAAGGAGGGACAGGTGAAAAGCAATAGGAACTAAGACACTCGAACAAGAGGTCGCTTACACGGGACGTCGGCGCCCGCACGAGAGAGACAGAGAAGGGAAATGTAAGGAATCCCACCAACATAATAACTTAATATAAGGAATGCTGCCTACATAATATCTTAATGAAAGGAATCCCACCTACATAATAACTTTACCCCACAACTGAGACCTACAGCCAGACACCGCGAGCTCAGCGGTGAGCGCTCAGGAACAATCCCCCTAGGAGCGCGAGATCCCATAGGACTTCTGACGCGCACAGACACGCGTCAGAAGTCCCCTCTGAGGGGTATAGGTTAGAAGTCTTTAAATTAATTTTTATGAACTGATTGAACTTTTCCGATGAGGCATTTGCTGGAAATATTATTATCAGTGACCATTAAATATAATACTGACACTTGTATAAAAAATAAATGTATGCAGGATCATCATGAACATTCAAGAATCGGTGGCAGAAAATTTATTGCTCCAACATTGGTCATGTAAGTGGTTGAAATTAACGTAGGTAAGAAGAAGTACTAGTAAAGGAAATTTTCCTCAATCATTACATAGAGTTAACGTCTTTTACAGAAACTAAATAAATTAAGATCATTACATGCTAACCGTATTACTTTGAATTAACAATTACACGATAAGGAATGAATAATATGAATAATGAGTATTACTGTAAATCAACAACTAAACGCTAAGAAATGAGTATAGTGAGAGCATTACTGTAAATTAATCCCTAAATAATATCAACAAAGCATGCAACTAATGTAGGAATTTCCTATAGTATTACAGAATTCATAAAATACTCAGTAAAGTCCTAATCAAATTTTTAATACCTCACATTAGAGTTTCAAATACTTGTAACTTTCACTATAAAGGAATTTGTGTATAAATTGAGTGAGAAAAAGTATTTGCACTATTCTGAATGTCAGATAATAACTATTCCAAAAGAATTCAAGAGAAGAAATCAGCAAAATTTTATGAATTAAAAAAGTGGAAACTAAAGATATGTTCAAAGACTTCCAGTCCACAATGTCATAGGTAGTTATCAAACAAATTATGAACAACTATCAATAACCTGCTAATTCTAGAAAATACTATGCACCAAACCCAGGCAATTTAACATAAAATACAGTAAATGAAACTGAGAATTATGAGGCTAAACACGAGAATTCAATCTTTCGCTGGGAAGCGGCACTGCCTTCTGTGCTTTGTGCACCCTGCGTTTGCTGAGATCATTGCGGTGCTCTGCCTTGATGGCAGCAGCGATGTCTCGATCCTCCTTCTGCAAAATGAACAGATTCATTAATAAGTGGGTTTTGATGTCAGGCACATAAAGAGATACATAGGTAATTAAAAAAAAATTTGAATTCAGCTTACCTAACATTTAACTAAAAAATTGATTAAAATTTTAAAATATATATAGGTATATCAGATTAAAACAACTATTAAATAACACGACAGACTAAAAACTCAATGTCTCCATATGAAAGTAAAATAAATGAATCTATTATACAATAATTTCAAAATACTGACACCGAATATAGCTACTCAAAATGTAAGCACAAACCATGCTCTTTTTCAGCTCAATCATCTGCTTCTCTTTCTGCTTGAAGGCTTCCTCTCTAAGCTTATCTTCCCTCTCTTTCTCGGGGTTCACAATGATTTGCTTTGTATCTGCTACCCACTCATCTGCACTGGGCTTTACAGCTCTGAAAAACACAGTCATAATCAGGGCTCCTCTCGGAGTTGCAAATGGAATAAAATTGTACATTTCTGAGGTTTAATTAAATAGTAATATCAACTACGGTATTTAAGTAAAAATACAATGAATAATAGCAATACCTAACATTAATAACAATTTTAGAGAAGCAAACAATAGGTAACAAAAATTAAAACAAATTCATTAAATCATCAAATAGTTTTGTATTTTAAAACCAATTCAATAAAAAAATTATATTGTTCATCAACTTCCATAATGTTTACCAATAACATAATGAAAAATGATATTACTACATTATTAAAGTGACAATTTTACAAAATCCCAAACTGCTGGCTAATTTCAAACAAGGCAATCAGCCAACATCAAATTTTATCCATATTCAACATACAGTATATATTTAAGTACATTTTTGCTGCCACCACACAATTATCAGTATGTAGCAGTAATCACCATTACCTGTTTTCAATCAAATAGTCAAGGGCTGCTCCAAAATCCACCTTAGAATCCATAACAATTCTGTCACCATCTTCTCTCCAACCATTAGTCAGCATGAAATTTTGTGCTCCTTTGAATCTCCACACAAGGTGGTTAAATTTTGAATTGCTTGTTCTCAATGATCTGAAAGAAAAATTTATACTGGAGGTTGGAAAGGTTAAAGATATAATAAAAAAACACTTCACATATGGTTGATAAATTTGTCATCACTTCTTCTCAATGACATGATAGAAAGGGTTATATATACAAAATAGAAATGTAAAACAGATTGAAGATTTGTGACTTTTTAAAAATTTAAAATTTCTCAATTAAATTGATTTCTTGATACTTTAGCCTTTAGGAACATAGATCTTGAAGATAATGTAGTTGCAACCAAATCTGAAAAATATGGTAGCAAGAGGAAGACTTCTTAGTTGACCTTCATTATGATTTATGAGTTGGGAATGGGAATATAGCTGGACTCAGTGGACTGGCATTTACTTCCATAGGATATTGAACAAAAATTTGAACAAGACCAGGCTATCAGAAATGAAGAAAAAGTTTCAAAATATCACTTGTTTGCCAGCCCACTATGCTGGCAAGTGGCAAGGCTAGCAGTTTGAAGAATGGCACATCAATAAACATATTGAATATACCGTACTTTAAAAACTGGAAGAAAACATTATAAACAAACCTGTATTTTGTGTTAGTAGGTTGTGAGAGAATATTCCTATAAATATCCACCATGGTCTCTATGCATGTTCGCAGATCCTTTGATGTAGCTTCAGATCTCAATTGAGAAAAAGCAGCCTCCATGATTTTTATCTGCAATATGTTTAATGTTATACAGGTCAATCAATTTACCAGCAACATTCATTAAATTTTCTAGTTTATAAGTTATTTTATTGACTAAGCAAGAAAGGGTTCAAAAAGAAGCTTTAATCTAAAAATATACAAGTTAACAAGTAACAACTTCCTTGAATTATTGCATATGATCATGAATCATGATGGAGTCATAGACTCAGTCACTTTACACTTAGGTAGACTGCAGGGTCAGAACCTTCAGCCTCTCACTCAAAGGAAACTGGTGTTGCTGTTGCATAGTAGTGCTACTGTAGTGGTGTTACTGTTGTACCTACATAATAATTAATACTTAATTTAATAGCAATAAGGAATTTCATTCTTCTTGACAGTTGACACCACACACCAGACAACAGTCAGTCCAGTCCCATAACTCAATTTTAAAAGATAAATTATTATACATAATGATGAAACCAGCCAACTGACTGACCAAGCAGCCAAGCCATACCGCCTTGAGCCTTCAGACTTCAGAGTTCAGTGCCTTGAGTCTTGAGACTTGAGAAGTTGAGTGATCCATCACCCAAGTAGGTATTGCAAGTTTCAATAATTATTTATAGCAATGCATGCAAGTTTATAAACTTGTGAATTTATGATGACAAGCTGACGAGCAAGCATTGCAGGATAGAATGCAGACTAGTGTGAGAGTTATGTCAATTAATTATTAGAGAACATTGAAGCCCAATGCCCCAATCTACATCAGTGATCCCACAAAAATTAGGCTAAGTGCAAAACTCTGATGTGATGGCCAATCATTACATTGGTTGCATTAACAATCATGCCAATGTAACCTTTTTAGTGAGGTTCAGTCTCTGAATAAAAATAATGATTATGTACAATTATAGAGTACGGAGTACCTACAAAATACTCACGTTATGTAGAAGTCAACAGTTACGTTTAGTGGAAAGGAACTGTAGAATTTTTAAGAGTAAATTATAAGAACTTTGGCGATGCGCTCAATCTCACGTGGCAAATCTCAATCTCGCTCTGGTAGAAGTTAGAACAAAAATTCTCCGAACAGCAACAGCAAGCACCAGCTGTGCTCCGATACAGTATCGGTTTAAGGGGACCGGCTACCCTAAAATTTTCAATTTTGTCGTTTTTCGGTTTTTATACTCATCTTAAAGCTGGAATTCTCCTCTTTCCAATGGTATCACTGCCATCTCTCTACGTGAATATTTACGTTCATGACGGCTCTTTAAACGGAGGCGGGTGGGAGAGAGATTTTCTGTAGTACCCCTTTTTAGCCGTTTTCTATGAATTTCACGTTTTCTATCAATTTTTCGAAAAATTCATACAAACAAAATGTTATTTTTTTTACATTTTACGTATGTATGTGAAGTTTCATGATGATCGGATGATAACTGTAGGAGTTTTCTGGGGGGTTAGCCGGTCCCCTTAAACGAGTTTCGTACACGTCCGATTTAATAGAATATATGATTGGATAATATTATTCTATATGGGTGTAAATCAATATTCAATCATATTTAATGCAAAATCGTGTTATATTCATCATCGCATGACATTTCCCGTTAAGAAAATTAAATTTATAAGATTGCAATAAATCATCGAAATGATCGAATTCTGTTCAACCCATCACTTTCACATCCAATCCACATTTAGTCTGTGCATTTCACACTCTAGCAATTGCTCTCACGCAGAAAATTAGGTCCCCTCCTCTACTGCCATCATATATGCTATACTTTGGCATCTTTTTCATCTTTTGCAGTCTATGGCACTCGATCGACAATTCTACGGACCCGCCTGCGGACTCGCTTGCGGACTCGCGCAACTGAGACACTCATAATTCCTTCAATACCTAACGGATCTGTATAAATTTTGGAATGTGTGTATTGATTATCGATACGCTGCCGCAGGATTTATTACAGATTTTTACATGAATTATTTTTTAATTAAAACCAATAAACGTATTTTTTAAGCAACTGGGCCACTCATAATTCCTTCAATACTTTTAACGGATCTGTGTGAATTTTGGATTGTGAGTATTAATTATCGATACGCTGCCGCAGGAATTATTAGATTTTTACATGAATTATTTTTTAATTAAAACCAATAAACGTATTTTTTAAGCAACTGGGACGCTCATAATTCCTTCAATACTTAACGGATCTGTATGAATTTCGGAATGTGAGTATTAATTATCGATACGCTGCCGCAGGAATTAATACAGATTTTTGCATGAATTATTTCCTAACCTAACCTAACTTAACCTAACCTAACCTAACCCAACCTAACCTAATAATAAGTCATGTAAAAATCTGTAATAATTCCTGCGGCAGCGTATCGATAATTAAAACTCACATTCCAAAATTCACACAGATCCGTTAAGTATTGAAGGAATTATGAGTGGCCTAGTTGCTTAAAAAATACGTTTATTGGTTTTAATTAAAAATTATTCATGTAAAAATCTGTAATAATTCCTGCGGCAGCGTATCGATAATTAATACTCATATTCCAAAATTCATTCAGATCCGTTAAGTATTTAAGGAATTATGAGTGGCCCAGTTGCTTAAAAAATACGTTTATTAGTTTTAATTAATAAAAAAAATAAATAATAGCGGTTTCAGCGTTTATTAGGCCGTAGGCCTGTCGCCGGTTCTTAACATCGCAGAATATTCACAGCATTTTGAGGTCTCGAACTCGCAACGCACTGCTACAATTCTGCTGTGTTTAACCGCCCGGCCTCCTTGCCGATTCTGACCAGAAACTGGCGCACAGAGCTGGGATCGAACCCGAGCCTCTCTAGTGCGTCAATCTTGGTACTCAGAACTTTAACCACTGGGCCCCGTCCTCCCCCACTAACATCACCCGCGTCACGGGGGAGTAATGAATTAAAAAATAATTCATGTAAAAATCTGTAATAATTCCTGCGGCAGCGTATCGATAATTAATACTCATATTCCAAAATTCATGCAGATCCGTTAAGTATTTAAGGAATTATGAGTGTCCCAGTTGCGCGAGTCCGCAGGCGAGTTCGCAGGCGGGTCCGTAGAATTGTCGATTGAGTCTCAGACTCAATCGACAATTCTAACTAGTAACTCACACTTGCGTACTCCCAACGACGAACTGGGGCCTGCGGCCTGTTAACCAAATACTCTCCTCATGTATAGGCTCTCAGCTGGCAAAACTGGACTTGTCGCGAGTACTCGAAGCGAATACTAGCCCCGTGTATAAGCACCTATAGCATGACACTTTTTACGGTCCAATTTGCTTACTCCCACTTCTACAGGTACATTTGTCAACTCATTTGTCGCACCCAACGTTCATCATACATTCTTTACAGTCGTACTTTATATCTCAATGCTGCTTTCATTCTTCTCTCTCACCGTGTTCCATCCGTATCTTCTCTCGAAGCCTCCACATTTTGATTTTGACTCTTTATCAATATAATAAGTCTTCGAAGTTCGTCATCGAGGGAAAAATTTCAATGGAAATGTTAGCGAGCTGCAGCTAAATACAGGCTCAATTTCATGATTGTTGCTGATTGAAGCTCTCTTGTCTTGGGTATTCAAATTTAGTTAAAGATACCACCCCCAAGAAAGATAATATAGCGACTTGATAAGTAAATCGTTACATATAAAAGCGAGGACGCAGAAATAGATATTGGCAAATCGTAGCCTCTAAAAAATTATACCACTCGTACAGCTGCTCAACGGTTCGTAATATTATGTGTCATTTCGATGACATTTGTTAAATGCTTTGAACGTTGCAACTGAAACTTAAGAGATACAACTGAACTTGCAAGTCGACTCCTATTCGTAAATTATAAAAGGTGGCGAATTCATTTCAAACTTCGAAGTATTTGAACTGAGTGCTTAGGACTGAAAGGTCTATGTTGATCACTACACTCGCCCTATACTGAAGCGGCTCCCAAATTATGCCTTCTGTCAATATGCGGAGGGAATAAGAGAAATGATGGTCATTTTGATGCGAAGGGTTATCCATTCATATTATTTCGCTAGTTATCCATTCATACGAATGGATAACCAGCGTGGTTGAGCATTTGCTCATTATATGTCTTGTTTTACAAGACGATTACCTCTCAAATTCGAGGGTCTTACGTAGAGGTAGTCACTAGGCTTGAAGACAGGAGAGGCTAAGCCACTAGGTTTCAAGTATAATGGGTTCTAAGTTTCTTAAGATTTATAATCTTATTTCAATTAATAATGACGGGTTGTATGATTATTTATCCGAACTCTTGGACTCAGCAATTTATGGGTATTCATCGCCCCGATGCATCGTCCCTTTTGCCAGCTTAAGAGCCATTTAACTTTTTCTCTGACCTTTGCTCCAGAAGCGGTCTCCATGCTGCGTCTTTGTAAGACGTCCTGAATAGACGTCTTAAATCACCTGCAAAAAGCAATTGATTCGCGGTTATTGGATTTTAGATTTGTTAGTACACCTTACGGCCGCACGTTGCTCGGACAGCATTTGGATTTGAATAAGGTGACTCTGAAAAAGGACATTCCAGAGTCAGGTCTTTACAGCGGCCACCAGCCACGCATCGCATATTCATTTTCTTAGTAGGAAAAGAGCGACCAGAACAAGTAGAAGCGATATTAAAGGGAAGGCTAGAGGGGTGTAAAAGTTTGTGTTAAGGGAGAGATGAAGAAAAATATAAAAACAAGGGAAGATAAATAAAAGCGAAAGTGAGATAGAGAGTCTCACTGCGATTGAGATAGAGAGCCTCTTCAATGAGGAAATTCTCAAGTAGCGACTCGGCGTGGAGAACTGTCGGTAAACCATTTATCTTCCTCCTATGAATAGTCAATCAGAAGAGCACATGTAGCAGTAATCACCATTACCTGTTTTCAATCAAATAGTCAAGAGCTGCTCCAAAATCCACCTCAGAATCCATAACAATTCTGTCACCATCTTCCCTCCATCCATTAGTCAGCATGAAGGTTTGTGCTCCTTTGAATCTCCACACAAGATGGTTAAATTTTGAACTGCTTGTTCTCAATGATCTGAGAGAAAAAATTTATACTAAATAAGGAGGTAGGACAGGTTAAAGATATACCTACTAATAAAAAACACTTCACATATATTGTGAAGTGTTTATATATATTGTTATGTTATTATTGTTATGCATACAAAATAGAAATGTAAAACAGATTGAAGATTTGTGACTTCTTAAAAATTTAAAATTGTTCAATTCAAGTGATTCCTTGATACTTAAGCCTTTAGGAACATAGATCTGAAGATTATGTAGTTGCAACCAGATCTGAAAAGTATGGTAGCAAGTGGAAGACTTTTTAGTTGACCTCCATTATGATTTATGAGTTGGGAGTATAGCTGGACTGGCATTAACTTCCATAGGTGATAGGATATTGAACAAAATTTTAAACAAGACCAGGCTATCAGAAATGAAGAAAAAGTTTCAAAATATCACTTGTTTGCCAGCCCACTATGCTGGCAAGGCTAGCAGTTTGAACTTTGAAGATTTGGCACATCAAGAAAACATATTGAATAAACTTAAAAAAACTGGAAGAAAACATTATAAACAAACCTGTATTCTGTGTTAGTAGGTTGGGAGAGAATGTTCCTATAAATTTTCACCATGGTCTCTATGCATGTTCGCAGATCCTTTGATGTCGCTTCAGATCTCAATTGAGAAAAAGCAGCCTCCATGATTTTTATCTGCAATATGTTTAATGTTATACAGGTCAATCAATTTACCAGTAACATTCATTTAATTTCTTAGTTTCTAAGTTATTTGATTGACTAAGCAAGAAATGGTATAAAAAGAGAAAAGCTTTAATCTATAAATAAACAAGTTAACAACTTCCTTGCATTATTGCATATGATCATGATGGAGTCATAGTCACTTAGACTGCAGGGTCAGAGACTCAGAGCCTTCAGCCTCTAACTCATCTTAAAGGAAACTGGTGTTACATGTAACATAGTAGTGGTGTCTGGTGTGCATAATACTTAATTTAATAGCAGTAAGCCAGTAAGCAATAAGGAATTTCATTCTTCTTGACAGTTGACACCAGACAACAGTCCATCCAGCATCTAGACTCAGTCTACCACAACTCAATTTGAAAAAGATAAGTTATAATAACACATAAAACCAGCCAACTGACTGACTGAGCAGCCAAGCCATACCCGTACTGCCTTCAGGCTTCAGTGCCTTGAGACTTGGATGATCCATTGCCTAGCGGCCTACGTAAGTATTGCAAGTTTGCAACCATTATTTATACTTTATAGCAATGCACACAAGTTTATAAACTTATCATCACAACTCACAAGCAATGAGCAACTTAGCAAGCATTGCAGAATGCAGCCTAGTGTGGACTGTGAGAGCCTGAGAGATATATATATATATGTAAAGTAATTATTAAAGAACACTGAATCTCAATGCCCCAATCTACTTCAGTGATCCCACAAAAATGAGGCAAAGTCACTTTGCAAAACTCTGATGTGATGGGATAGCCAAAGTAACCTTTTCAGTTTAGTCTTTGAAAATCAAAATAATGATTATGTACAAAATACTCACGTAGATCACGAATTAAAAATGATGTAGAAGTCAACAGTTATGTTAGGTGTAAAGGAACTGTAGAATGTTTCACTGTAAATGATAAGAACTTTGGAGATGTGCTCAATCTCACGTGGCAAAACTCAATCTCGCCCTGGTAGAACTAAATATCTCAAGGCAGCAAGCACCAGCTGTGCTCTGATACAGTATCGGTTTAAACGAGTTTCGTACACGTCCAATTTAATAGAATCTTTGATTGGATAATATTATACTTTATGGGTGAAAATCAATATTCACCCATATATAATGAAATAAAATGTGTTAATCTTCTCATCGCATGACATATCCAGTTTAGAAAATTTAATTTATGAGAATGCAATAAATCATCAAATTCTGTTCAAACCCAACACTTTCCCACCCAATCGGCCTTTAATTTGTGTATTTCAGACTCTAGCATTCGTTCCCACGCAGAAAATTAGGTCCCTCCCCTCTACTGCCATCATATATTTATATTAGCGGTTTCAGCGTTTATTATCGCCACCTTGTATATATTGCGAACAGGAGTCGATCTGCAGGTTCAGTTTGATCTCTCAAGTTTCAGTTGCAACGTACAAACTCTGGTAGAACTGAACATCTCCAAGCAGCAAGCACCAGCTGTGCTGAAAAAAAAAAGATGAAAAAAGATCTCGGAGTTTAAATCGACAAGGAGCTGAAATTTTCTAAGCATGTTGAAACGCAAGCTAACACATCCAACAAACTT
>NW_025931242.1:0-584 GCF_000764305.2 Hyalella azteca
TGAATGTCAACTACTGCCTAATTTCATTTGTTCATTTAATTATTTATGTTACGTACATCTTGATCATCATCTGATCTTAGCATGCTACATCTTTTGGGAAAGCTCCTTTTCAAGGCTGAAAGTTCAGCTCTCTAGGCCTGTTTTTCAGAGTTCCCCCCCCCAAAAAAAAATTAAGTGAAATCTAAATTTATATATTAAAAGTTAGCGGTTAGCGGCAAATTCCGCTACATTTTTTTGTGATTTATTGGTTTAGCGTTATCGAAGCTAACTTTTCAGTTAGCGGATTAATGGTTATCGAAGCTAACTTTTAGGTTAGCTGTGCCCACCACTGGGCATCAGCCACATCAATTGTAAAATGCGTGCATCCATGTCAATCATGCCGCATCGTTCGCAAAGCAAGAGCGTCGGCCACATCAATCGTAAAATGCATGCATCAGTGTCAATCATGCCACATCATTCGTGAAGTGTGAGCATCAGAATTGATCATTGGGCATCGGCCACAGCGATTGTAAAATGCGTGCATCGGATGCACGCATTTTACAATCGCTGTGGCTGATGCCCAATGATCATTTCTGACGCTCACA
>NW_025931243.1:0-512 GCF_000764305.2 Hyalella azteca
CACCTACATCGCCCGCCCCAGCCTTAATACTCAATGATACCAGCAACACCGTTACTCGTGGCCGGTAATGAGATAGGATTACTGTACTCACGAATCACGCTTCTCGCTATCAACTAAGACTGTACACCTTTACTGGATAAATAAACTCTTGTTGCCGCAATACGTGCTTTATTAGACGCCAGGGGCCATACTTTCAAAACTCGCTAAGTGAACGTAAGTACTTACGCTCTATTTTCTTGTCTGTGATTGGTGGATTTTGCTCGAAAGGCCGTCAACGATTAGCTGATGAACTTATCCAATATCTTAAATTTTTTTGAAAGTATGTGCCCTGGTAACGAGCGTTGCCGATATTCGTACCTAAATGACTGGTAACGAGAGTTACCGTCCATTTTGGCAACGAGAGCTACCGCACTTCGTGCTTAAGGGGACCGCCTAACCTAAAATTTTCAATTTAGGCGTTTTCCACTTTTTGGGCTCATCTTAAAGCTCACTTTTCAACGCATTCAACGGTA
>NW_025931244.1:0-648 GCF_000764305.2 Hyalella azteca
AATCATAATATCATACTTTTATTTAATTATGATTATTATCGTTTTGGGGGACTTTATAACAAAGATGTTATCGTATCGCAATCTTCATCGTATTAATGAAATGGTTGTCACGCAATCTTCATCGTATTAATAAAATGGTTGCCATGCAATCTTCATCGTATTAATAAAATGGTTGCCATGCAATCTTCATCGTATTAATAAAATGGTTGCCACGCAATCTTCATCATCGTATTAATGAAATGGTTGCCATGCAATCTTCATCGTATTAATGAAATGATTGCCACGCAATCTTTATCGTATTAATGAAATGGTTGCCACGCAATCTTTATCGTATTAATGAAATGGTTGTCACGCATTCGTCATCGTATTAATGAAATGGTTGTCACGCAATCTTTATCGTATAAATAAAATGGTTGCCACGCAATATTTATCGTATTAATGAAATGGTTGTCACGCAATCTTTATCGTATTAATGAAATGGTTGTCACGCAATCTTCATCGTATTAATAAAATGGTTGTCACGCAATCTTCATCGTATTAATAAAATGGTTGTCACGCAATCTTCATCGTATTTATGAAATGGTTGTCACGCAATCTAAATGGTTGTCACGCAATCTTCATCGTATTAATAAAATGGTAGCAACAAAA
>NW_025931245.1:0-215 GCF_000764305.2 Hyalella azteca
AGGAAACTTTAATTTATTTACATAATTAAATATATTTAATTCGATCAATAAAATAGTGCCAAGTATCTGCATTCAAAATATTAGCTAAAATTAAAGGGGCAACGGGCCACACGTACGTACAGCCATGGGACATATAAGATGCCTTTTACTCTAATCGACCAACGGCCATTAATGACCACATTAAAGTTTCATAGGTTTGCAGATGAAGATTAAAA
>NW_025931246.1:0-326 GCF_000764305.2 Hyalella azteca
TCTTCATAAGACCAATAGGTGGGTATTTGTTTTTATAATTGGGTTCTATTAATAATATTTTTCTGGTCATTCCTAACTATTTGTATTCTTCTTCAATTTTCAGAATTAGCAATTCAGCTGTTTCTCTTGGTAAAACATTTCTAATTGTTGTAAATATATTTGCTAAAAACTTTCGTTCTTGTTTATTCAGTTTTGAGAGTTTATCGGTTCTAAATACAGGAGTTTCATCCATTTCAGGTTCCAGACCGAAATTAATTGCTAATGTTTGGTTTGAAGTAGCACGTTCAATTATTTTTGATATAGGTGATAATGAATTTGATTCCGCC
>NW_025931247.1:0-42637 GCF_000764305.2 Hyalella azteca
GAGTGTGGCTCAGGTCAACACACGTGAGTGTGGCTCAGGTCAACACGCATGAGTGTGGCTCAGGTCAACACGTATTAATTTTTCTCGTTTTATAGATTGAAAATAAATACTAATTTTAGAATAGCAAAATTGAAAATAAAAGTTATTGAATGTCAAGTTAGAAAATCAAGTCCAGGATACGTGAATGTTGGAGCGGAATTTTTTCCGGGTAACCTGGTTCAATAAAGGAATTATCCTCGGAATAAGTTAGCAGATTTAATTAGTTTCATTTAGTTTCATTATGACAAGAAAAATTGTCTTGTTTGCATTTTGTCCTCATAATTTCGCTCAACACCGAGACTTTCGAGTCTCTTTAGGATTAATGTTTCAACATCAATAGGATTAATGTAACATCAATTTCATGAAATCACTTCCACCGCATCATAGATAGTATTTTTTTAAAAGTTTCTCTTTTTTCGATAGGTGTGTATATTTTTTTCGTCATATTTTCCGAACATTTCCTTTGAGGACCATGAAACACAAATATAATGATGAAAATATTCGACAAATCTGATAGTGTTCAGACTTAGTCTTATGAGTGACATATCAGTCCATTCTTTTAATGCAGCCCAGTAAGAACCACAAAATATTTCTTACAAAGCAGGAACGTTGACTGATTAAAGCTAAAGAACTTCATGCAGGATAATTCTGGGACTTGATTTCCCCTGAGATAAGCAGTGAATTAATTAGAAAATATTCTTGCCATCTTTTTTCCTTATCACCGTACCTCCGGGAACTCCCACGACACAATATCTATTTCCGAACGTAACACTTGACAGAACGTAATGTCGCAAATTAATTATAAATAAATCGAAATTCATCAAAAATTCCTTTGCGCAATGACTAAACTATTATTAGATTCTACCTCATTGTTATCACTGGTTTCGGGACGCTCGCTTGATTAAATCTACGTCTATTCATAAACCGTTCTATTGTCAGCGTTTCTAATTACTCTGAAGTCTATTCATGAAACTTGTTTTTCTATTAATGAATTCTTTTTTTAAGTTTATGCTGGACCCGTGAATGCAGTTCCCACAAAACTCGAGCACTCAGTTTTTTCTTTACGATGCGTAGGAGGGACGATCTTAGTTGTGATGGAGCTGAAATTAATATTGTAGCCGCGCTTCATGTGACACTAATTTTTTGTCATTTTTTGCGATCATTCAAATAGTTATTTGTTATACTTTTTCTGGTAAATTTGTACTCATTTTTTTCATTAGTGTTTTATAATTTGGTTTTACTAGCATTTTAATGTATATCCTGCTGCTCGCTAGAAATCGATACGCGTCATGGAATTTTCACTGTTCCCTTTACCACGTTTTACTGAGTCTCACTTTCAGAGCTGTCAGTCATATGTAGCAGCTTGCGCTTCACTAGTGGTGTAACTCAAGTGACTAGTGTTCTTGGTGATATTCATATACTTTCCTGTGATATTTGTGAATTGTAATTATTTTTTTAGGAATAACTAGGGTTAGGTATTTTTGCCGCATCTTTTTAAATTTATTATTTGTGTTTATAGAATCTTATTGGTCCACTAGTACAAACAATAGATTCAGTGCATCCCATTTGCTGGATTCATTTTTTATTCTTGCTTCTATATTTACTCTGCATCATCAGTCTGCACCAGTGCCTTCGTTATCAATAAAGTGTCAATAATACCAAGTTCACTTGCCTGCACGGTTAAAGTTCGGTTGTCTGGCTGGCGATGAAGTAAGAGCGTTCGGACATCACTGTCGCGCTTACAATGTTGCTTCTATAGAGTCACATAATACCTCTACAAGAGAATGTTAAATATCTGCAACAACACATAATAATACTTTATACAGATAAATTTACTTTTTTTACTATTCAATCTGTGGTTACTTTCATAGAATTTTAGGAGCATTAATAAATTTTGTTACACTCCTACAAAATGTTGATACTGAGAATAACATTAACTCGAAAGTTGCCGCTAAATTGTATTTACAATTTTAGGAGCTGATCGTCGAGCCTGTTCCATTTTTGACCTGAAATCTCGATCTATTTTCCAAACTGAATCACTGAACTGAGATAATGTGTTAAGTAAAGTTGTTTTCTTCATGATCACTATAGTAATATTCAGGATTTTGGCGGCCGCCTACACAGGTGACGCAATGTACAAGGAATAATATTATTGAGCTTCGCCAAAGAATGATCACGTTACCTTGCTCGAATGTCCTAATAAATCTCCATTAAGACCCATTATGGGATTTTATTGTATATAAACTTGGATAGGCCGCGGAAACAATAATGTTTTATACAGAACAACAAAGAAGACCTAATCGTTGGAGCCTCTTAGGCACAAAGCTCAAATAATATTTACTATGTATTATTTCTGCGTGATTATGTATTAAATTATTTTGTTTTATATTCAGTGATTAATATCATCGGGCATGAGCACATCAACATAGCTACTGCGTGGGAATTTAAATATTGTGTATTTTCGCGTTTTCTTTGTTTTTCAATACATCTGATTTCTAGATTAATTTGAGATATGAAAAGTAACGAAATGAAGGCGTACGATTCATTTTATGTAATTTTAGACTAAACTGTAACTCAAATGAGTGTTCTCAGGCAAGTGTTTCTTAATCTTTCATCACTGAAGACATGGCAACCCTTTGATCTGCCAAAAAAAAAGATCGCTGTAAATTGTGGATTGGTTTAAAATATCCATCAAGCTATTTTCGTGAGCCAGCAAGGGAGTGCGCGCACTCTTCTTTTTTTTTAAACTGACAGCGTCTTTAAATGTAAGAATCTTATGCACCCCACATGTGACCACAAAAACGGATCCAAAATTTTTAATGTACTCGACAATTCCGTTTATCCTCATCAATAATAATGTCATCATAATTGAACTTTTCATCGGATTCAGACAGAAAAGCCTAAAATGTTTTCAGATGTTTCTACTTCATCAGGTCCTTATTACAATTTATAGCAGAATCTAAGGTAGCGGATTACTGGTCGTCATTAAGCTATTAGTTCCTACAACTACATAATTGAAGAAATTATGAAATGCTGCTCTCAATTGAAATGCTGTTCCAACAACGTTTTGGCCAGGACGAACAAACTGAGTTGGAAGACGAGCTTGGAAATTTGTGAGATACTGACTTCACATGCTAGGTTTTCTATCGATCTCATTTTCATTTATAAGCGTGATACCGGATGCAATTTTTGAAATGAAGTCTCTGACAAAATTTAAACCTTTATTGAATAGTTCAATGCCCTGTGACAGGAACAAAGTTCATTCGCTGTTAAAAAATTGAAGTTTCAATGCGTGTTGTACTGCAATTTATCATAATTGAAACTATAAGCGTCAGTTGCTGAAATCGATTTAATTCACTGAAAAGTCGTTACTAACAGGATAATAACAAATCGCGAACTTCAGGTAGGTTTTCTGCTGGTGTCAGACACTCGTGCTCCTCATGATGGCTTGCTGAAGAACCCAGCAAAAAATTCCCAGGATATATGCTCCCTCTGCAGGAATTCCGAGCTTCCGGAGACGTCTGCTGGAATTAGATTGCATCTGCCGGAGATTTGCAGGTGTCGCTCAAAGTTCAAATGTGAGGCTGTGTTGACGCAGCCAAAACTTCTATTATGGTGATTACCTGCACCTAAAAACCTTCACAATTTATATTGGATAACGATATTGCTGCGCCCGTGCCCAAACTTAGGTCAGAACTTTAATATGGCATTGCGAGACCATTTCATTATTTGATAAACTTGTTTCGTGACAAAAATTTTTCGGTAATTTCTAAATTCGACCATGAACAAAATATCTTTTCGCTTTGTTTTTTTTTACTTGATTCAACCTATTTAAGACAATTGGCTATGTAAACGAGCACATAAAAACCTAAGAGGAAAATTCTATACTTAATTTCACTCTTGAAAAAACCTAATGTGCTATATGCGCACATCCAGAATAACATAATAAAAACGTATTCTTAATCTGTACGTTTACATAAAATTGGGCGGGCAAATTTTAGAAATCGTAGAAAATCCTAATACGTTCGAGAGCACTCATGGACCAGATTTTTATTAACAACTATATGTTTATATCAGAGAAGTATTTCATTCTCCTCAATGAAACTATAAGCATTCTAAAGATTATTTATCAGCAACATTGAAACCAAAGTTTACACCCTATAGTTTTCGGCTGAAACCATAGGAATTAAAGATCTCTTCCTCTTCTTTACTTCAGTATAACAAAAAACAAACACCTAGAACAAAAACAAACACGATTAAAACATGGACAAAAACGTAAAAGAAAAACAATACGTGTGAAAATATGTCTTCTTACACTACTGCTGAAGCAGCATGAATGTAAAAACTCTTAACAAATAAGACTTGCGAGCAAATTTGGACGAGCAACTCTAACAATAATTCGAATTCAATGAAAATTACACCATTGGTTATTCGAGGACCTTTTAGGATGAGTTTCAATGACGGAACTCCTAAGGCGCCGTATAATTAAATTTTTCTTCTTTCCAGCCCCTAAGTCTTTAATATGCATGGAGGTGGGAAAACAACTGCAAGATTCTATTCATAAACTGTGTCAGTTATGTTCCCCCCACATTGTATCATCGAAGTTTTATTACGCAAGAATAGACTTTTTTATCCGGATGTTGGTTTAAAATTCATGCATTTAAAAGCTGATGAGCATTCGGATAGTCTTTTATTCTTAGCAAATTTTAAAAACAGTACAATCACTTTATGTTATTAATTCTCAATTACATTTACAACAAACAATAATTGGGATATTATATGAACGTAACTAGAAACTATAGCACGAAACGCCGCTGTACCTGAAATTCTGGCTTCAGTTGTGCACAATATTGGCCGTTATATCAGCAAACTGCATCGTAGCTGGCATCTGTCAGGGGCTGCAACAAACAAATCAATAATAACCAATGCTTTATT
The DNA here is from genome assembly GCF_000764305.2 of Hyalella azteca. Taxonomy (NCBI): domain Eukaryota; kingdom Metazoa; phylum Arthropoda; class Malacostraca; order Amphipoda; family Hyalellidae; genus Hyalella; species Hyalella azteca. Next base: position 4,975 of record NW_025931247.1, read on the forward strand.
TCATAAACACTAGACAAAATAAACAAATGATACATGCAGCATTCAGTGAGAAATAAAGAATTATTTCATAAATATATGAACTCAAGGGAATAAAATATGAATGTAATATTATATGACCTAAAAACTTGTCTTTTAATCCATAAATTAGAGGTTTGCCTGTGAAAGCTGCTGAGTCATTTATGAAAATATAGACTCTTCTTTTAACACAAAATTTAACAGGCATTTACTTTTTGAATTATTTAAATTAATGCAAATTGCGCGTCATCTTGGTGATACACCTACTTAGATACTGAAAATTACATGGTAAAAAGCAGGAATTTATTCTTTTAGGATTGTTTTCTAATTTGTTATTTGCATGACAATAAAAGGTTTTGTATTAAACGTCGTCAACGTAGCATATTTTAGTCTAATGTTTCAATTTTGTGAGTACCGAAATTATTGTGACGTAAGCGAGCATATTTATTTCATAACTATGACGTACCATGAATACCACTATTGACATTAATTGGTTATATTATAGTTCGTTATTCGTGTACAGCGTATGCCTCTGTTGACATGGCGTACGTGGGAATGAATTTCTGGAATACCAGCTTGTATTCTGAAGTTTGAATACCAATTTCCACTGAGAATCTTGGGAAAAGCTAATTTATTGCCAATTTAGTAGGCAATCAATTAAAAATTACATTTTATAAACTATCGGTACATCTCTTCTCAAGTCTGTCAACTATAAATGGGATTTGAGATGTGATTGTGATTGACGGTGATTGATGTAACTCATGTTCAGGATGGAAAGCTTCTATATTGTCAAAAATTGTTTCTGCATTCAAAGTCAAAGTGTGCATCGAAACTTTCTGGAAATTTGAGAACAGAATTTGCCTTCCAAAACGAAGATTGCAAGGAAAGTTAAGAGAACAATAATGTTGTTAACATGACTGATTCGGCATCGATTAACCTGTTAATTTGACTAGCATGTTTCTAAAGGACGCTAGTTAGGGCAATCACTCGGTCGACTATATATAATTACAGTAGAGCACAAACTCGTTAGACAACTGATACTACAAAAAATTATCAACGCAATTTAGAGGCCATCGGTATCACTGCCAAGACTTTTAATAGGGTGCGAGCTGTTACAGTGTTACATAACTGGGACGATTTGCCACTAATATTGGAGCCAATGTCAAGATTTCTATCTGGAGTCAATTGCTGTCAATGAACTTCAAACGGAGAGCATTTGTAGATACACGGGCCTGATGTTATCGCCACTGGCCGTGGAAGGACCCTGTAACCCTGTACACGAGGCCAGTAGCACAAAGCCTTGGTTGGACTGCCCTGTACATTCTCGTGCATAAGCAAGTAGGCGCAGAATTGTGCGCATGGAGTAGAGCCTGTCTCTTATACACATCTAGATGTGTATAAGAGACAGATTATTCAACTTTTTATGAGCTCTGTTTTTTTTGTGTCACCCTGTATAACACGCGTGAGTGTGGCTCAGGTCAACACGCGTGAGTGTGGCTCAGGTCAACACGCGTGAGTGTGGCTCAGGTCAACACGCGTGAGTGTGGCTCAGGTCAACACGCATGAATGTGGCTCAGGTCAACATGCGTGAGTGTGGTTCAGGTCAACACGCGTGAGTGTGGCTCAGGTCAACACGCGTGAGTGTGGCTCAGGTCAACACGCATGAGTGTGGCTCAGGTCAACACGCATGAGTGTGGTTCAGGTCAACACGCATGAGTGTGGCTCAGGTCAACACGCATGAGTGTGGTTCAGGTCAACACGCATGAGTGTGGCTCAGGTCAACAAGTTTTAATTTTTTCTTGTTTTACAGGTTGAAAGGAAATACTAACTTTAAAATTGAAAAATTGAAAATAAAATTATTGAATGTCAAGTAAGAAAATCAACTCCAGTATACGTGAAAGTTGAGTGGAATTTATTGAGTGAAAGAGTGGAATTTTTTCCGGGTATCCCGGTTCAATAAGGTAATTATCCTCGGAATAAGTTGGCAGCTTTAATTAGTTTAGTTTCTGTTTCATTATGACAAGAAAAATTATGTCTTGTTTGCATTTTATCCCCATAATTTCGTTCAACACCGAGACATTCGAGTCTCTTTAGGATTTATGTTTAAGTTTAACATCAATTCCATGAAATCACTTCCACCGCATCATAGATAGTATTTTTTAGAAGTTATCCTTTTTTCGATAGGTGTGAATATTTTCTTCGTCATATTTTCCCAACATATCCTTCGAGGACCATAAATCACGAATATAATGATGAAAATAGTCGACAAATCTGATAGTGTTTAGTCTTAGTGTTATGAATGACATATCAGTCCATTCTTTTAATGCTGCCCAGTAGAAACAACAAAATATTCCTTACAAAGCAGGCACGCTCATTAATTAAAGCTGAAGGACTTCGTGCAGGGTAATTCTGCAACGTAATTCTTAAGCAGGGTAAGCAGGGTAATTCTGGGACTTTATTTCCCCTGAGATACACAGTGAATTAACTAGAATTTATTCTTGCCATCCTTTTTCCTTATCACCGTACCCCGCGTGAAACTCCCTTGACAAAATATCTTTTTCCGAACGTAACATTTGACAGAACGTAATGTCACACATTAATTGTAAATAAAACGAAACTCATCAAAAATTCCTTAGCAATTACTAAACTAATATTAGATTCTACCTCATTGTTATCATTGATTTCGGGACGCTCGCCTGATTAAATCTACGTCTATTCATAAACCGTTCTATTGTCAGCGTTTTTAATTGCTCTGAAGTTTATTCATGAAACTTGTTTTTCTATTAATGGATTTTTTTTTAAGTTTTTGCTGGACCCGTGAATGCAGTTCTCACAGGACTCGAGCACTCATTTTTTTCTTTTCGACGCGTAGGAGACGATCTTAGTTGTGGTGGAGCTGAAATTAATGTTGTAGCCGCGCCTTATGTGTCACTAATTTTTGTACCGCAATTTTCCTTATCATTTTTGCGATCATTCAAATAGTTATTTGTTATACTTGTTCTGGTAAATTTGTACTCATTTTTTCATTAGTGTCTTATAATTTGGTTTTACTAGCATTTTCATTTATGAAAACATCCTGCTGCTCGCTAGAAATTGATACGCGTCATTTTATATTCTGTCAGTCGTGAAGCAGCTTGCGCTTCACTAGCGGTGTAACTTATGTGACCAGTGTTCTTGGTGATATTCATATATTGTGTTGTGATATTTGTGAATTGTAATTATTTTTTTAGGAATAACTAGGGTTAGGTATTATTGCCGCATCTTGTTAAAATTTATTATTTTTGCTTATATAATCTTTTTGGTTCACTAGTACAAACAATAGATTCAGTGCATCGCATTTGCTGGATTAATTTTTTTCTTGCTTCTATATTTACTCTGCATCATCAGCATGCCCCAGTGCCTTCGTTATCAATAAAGTGTCAATAATACCAAGTTCACTTGCCTGCATGGTTAAAGTTCGGTTGTTTGGCTGGCGCTGAAGTAAGAGCGTTCGGACCTCACTTTCGCGTTTACAATGTTGCTTATACAGAATTACATAATACCTCTACGAAAGAATGTTGTACATCTATAACAGCACCGATCAATTTTCCAAACCAAAATTTCACGTTAATTATTTTCCAATTCAGCCCTGAGACAATGTATTAAAAGTTGTTTTCTTCATTACCTTTATAGTAATATTCAGGATTTTGGCGGCCGCCTACACAGATGACGCAATGTACAAGGAATAATATCGTTGAGCTCCGCTAAACAATGATCACGTTACCTCGCTCGAATGACCTTGTAAATCTCCATTTAGGTCCATAATAAGATTTTATGTATATAAACTTGGAAAGGCCGAGGAAACAATAATGTTTCTTCAGAACAACAAAAAATAATTAATCGTTGGGGTCTTTTCAGCATAAAGCTCAAATAATGTTTATTATGTAACATTTCCACGCGATTATGTATTAAATTGTTTTGTCTTATATTCATTGATTAATATCATCGGGCTTGAGCACATCAACATGATTTGTAGTAACTTCATGGGAATTCCAATATTTTTTATTTATGCTTTTGTCGAAGTTATTCAATCAGTTACAGATACGAAATGCAACGAAATGGAGACATCCCTTTATTTTTTTAAGAAAAAACTTTTACTCAAATGAATGTTCTCAGTCAAGTGTTTCTTAATTTTTCATCACTGTGGACATGATAACCCTTTGATCTGCTGCAAAAAAAAACAGATCGCTGGGAATTATGAATGGGTTTAAAATATCCATCAAAGTGTTTTCCTATAGAAACTGACAACCACTTCAAATAAGAAACATATACAGCAATTAAGAATTGTTGTTTAAGTAGCATATACAACAATTCCCCGCATGTGTCTACAAAAACTGATCCAACAATTTTGATGTACTCGCCAATTCCGTTTCTCCCTCATCAATTATAACGTCATCATAATTAAATTTTTCACCGGATTCAGACAGGAAAGCCCACAATTTTTCTAGATGTTTCCACTTTAGCCGGTCTTCATTGAAATTTATAACAGAATCTAGGGTAGCAGATTACTGGTCGTCATACACTGTAGAGCTAATAGTTCCTGCATCTACATACGATCTCCATTGACGTTCTATTCTTACGAAGTTTCGGCCAGGACAAACAAACTGACTTGGAAGACGAGCTTGGAAATTTGTGAGATACTGACTTCATATGCTAGGTTTTCAATCGATCTCATTTCCATTTATAGGCTTGATACCGGATACAATTTTTGAAATGAAGTCTCTAACAAAATTTAAACCATCCTTTTTATTGAATAGTTCAATGTCTTGTGATAGGAACAAAGGTTATTCGCTGTCAATAAATTAAAGTTTTAATGCGTGTTTTACTGCAATTTATCATAATTGAAACTATAAGCGTCAGTTGCTGAAATCGATTTAATTCACTAATAAGTCGTTACTGAAAAGATAATAACAAATCACGAACTTCAGGGAGGTTTTCTGCGGGTGTCAGAAACTCGTGCTCACGATGGCTTGCTGAAGAACGCAGCAAAAAATTCCCAGGATACATGCTCCCTCTGCAGGAATTCCGCGCTGCCGGAGACGTCTGCTGGAATTAGATTGCATCTGCCGGAGATTTGCAGGTGTCGCTCAAAGTTCAAATGTGAGGCTGTGTTGACGCAGCCAAAACTTCTATTATGGTGATTACCTGCACCTAAAAACCTTCAAAATTTATATTGGATAACGATATTGCTTCGCCCGCGCCCAAACTTATGCTAGAACTTTATAATGGCATTGCGAGACCATTTCATTATATAATAAACTTGTTTAGTGACAAGGAATTTTTGGTCATTTTTAAATTCGATTATGAACAAAATATATTTTCGCTTTGGTTTTTACTTAAGTCAACCTATTTAAGATAGTTGACTACGTAAACGAGCACATAAAACCTTCGAGAGAAATTCTATAATATTAATTTCAATCTTTAAAAACCTTCTAGAGTGCTATATGCGCACATCCAGAATAATATAAAAAAACGTATTCTTAATCTGTACGCTAACATGTAATTGGGCGGGCAAATTTTGCAATTCATTTTCCTAGCCCAAAATTTTGCATGTAAGTAGGTTGAACCTGCATTACTGAATGATAAAATATGTGAGAGAATGTAACAATTAGATACCTCTGTAGCAATAGTGGTTGCAAACAATATCACGAAGGAAAATAACGTTACACTAAAAACGGAACTCAATAAAAATAAAGATTCATGCCGTGAAAGGAGCACAAGTACATAATGCAAAATTGATTTAATTTTACATAAGAATATGAACTTCGGACAATAATTCAAAAGCGAAAAGACTCCAAGGATTTCGCCATATCATCTTCGAAAATGTTTCGTATGCCAACTTCATCATTCTACAAGTTCGATCAAAAGAGAACAGACAAATTTTACACAAATTAAAGTAAAATGTAACTACAATCAAACGACTAAAGAACACGAAAACTAATCGATCACATGAATTGTGAAAAATTAATGCATCTGTATCTGCTTGAAACTGACATTTAAGAATTACGGGAACATTATCGGAGAAAATGAAATGGATAGTTCGTACCTTTAGTATTTAAAGTTATTAATAACAAATAAGTTAGTTCTAGTTTTACATCTAGTGATCAGACATCTGAAAAAGCTAGTATAAGCCAAAAAATCCTTAAATTATGGCGTAATACACCAGTTTACGGAATAAATATCTAACATTAAGAAACACAATTCAATTCGTGTCATACAATACCAACTAAAAGAATATTATACATCATATTATTTTTCCCCTGCGATTCCAAATGGTTAAGAATTTTTTGTCGATATACGCTATCACTTGCGTTCCTCAATCTGCCCTGTGGAAGCGATGAAATATGTCGCAGGAATGCCGAGGATCTCGCTCTCCTCAGTGTACCTCAGACAAATGAACAAGACTTTGTTAAAATAGCGATGTACCTTTTATAAATATGTAGATCATCCTGACTCAGTTTGGCACGACAATAGAGCGTATTAGTGTGTATACATGCATCTCTGTGCTCCCTGTGCGTAAGAAGACGCGTAATTACTTGGACACTGTGACACATTCAGTTTTCCGAGTGATGTAGCGCATGACAGAGACTCTATGGAGAAGCTCTAGTAAATTACTGGTCGCTACGCCTACATGGCAGAACAAAGGCTGGGACAAAGCCTTAATATGAGGGAAACAAAGGCTTGGATGTGTTTGGACAGTTCATGCGTACAATAATGTTAGATGTGCTTTTGTGATCTATGGAGATGTGCTCCAGTTGTGCATAGCTCAAGTTGTGGCATAGATCAAGTCGTGGCATAGCTCAAGTCTTGGCATAGCTCAAGTTGTGGCATAGCTCAAGTTGTGCATAGCTCAAGTTGTGGCATAGATCAAGTTGTATGTGGCATAGCTCAAGTTGTGGCATAGCTCAAGTTGTGGCATAGCTCAAGTTGTGGCATAGCTCAACTTGTGGCATAGCTCAAGTTGTGGCATAGCTCGGGTACTCTCCTCTTCCTGACCAGGAATGTTTTTTTCAAAAACATAACGGGATCACATTGACCACTTTTATATAATGTTAAATCAAGGTTGAAGGAACAAAAATATGATATATAATATTAAACTAGGTTTACACGTGTTGGTATGTGATGTGTATGAAATTATTGCAAGATTGGCAGGTACCAGCACATAGAATGCAGAATTAAATCAAGTTAGACAGCATGATTCAGTAAATTATAGTGAATCAAGCTCGACCAACGGGAACATAATTAAAAATAATTATGTTCCCATAATAAAAATTTTACGTAGTACCTCAAGCAAGCTGGCATGGTGGCGTAATGGCATTCAAATTAAAACAAATTATTCAACGATTTTTTTTGTTCGCAAATTTATTGATATTAAACATTTTAAAATCGTGCAATACCTGGAAAAATTCAAATTTCGTGAATGTCAAACAAAAATTAAAATTCAAACCTTCCTTGACATGGAGCGACAAAAGCTCAATTCATTCGAAAAAAATTTTTTTTTACAAAATTGCATACGTAAAGTGATATAATTAAAAAAAGTAAATAAATGTTGAACATATAATTAAAAGAATTCCTCAAAACGTTAATCCACCTGACTGTAAGCATTCATGAATGAAACTCTAGGTTCTGAATTAAATAACCTTTTGACAAGAATTGATGGTGGACATTCTAATTGAAAATATGTTACATTTGTAGACGAAATTTTTCGATGAAATTTAATTTCAGATATTTTCGGGTCATCTCTCCATACGATACCCTGACCAACGATATGAGCGAGCAGCAGGTCAATGTTGTGTTGCAATTAAAAACGTAATCATGCTCCATGTGAAGCTCTCATCTGTGATGTGGACCAATAGCTGTGAGTAGGGAAAATTGTAGTGTTACAATTACAACATAATCATGCTCCATGTGAAGCTCTCATCTGTGATGTGGACCAATAGTTGTGAGTAGGGAAATTTGTAGTGTTACAATTACAACATAATCATGCTCCATGTGAAGCTCTCATCTGTGATGTGGACCAATAGTTGTGAGTAGGGAAAATTGTAGTGTTACAATTACAACATAATCATGCTCCATGTGAAGCTCTCATCTGTGATGTGGACCAATAGTTGTGAGTAGGGAAAATTGTAGTGTTACAATTACAACATAATCATGCTCCATGTGAAGCTCTCATCTGTGATGTGTAATTGTAGTAGAGCGTAGGGGAAATGTGAGGCCATCGTAGAAAATCCTAGTTCGTTGGAGAGCACTCACGGACCAGATTTTTATTAACAACCAAATGTTTATATTAAAGAAGTATTTCATTTTCCTCAACGAAACTATAAGCATTCTAAAGAGTATTTATCAGCAACATTGAAACCAAAGTTTACACCCTATAGCTTCCGGCTTAAACCAGGAATTAAAGATCTCTTCCTGTTCTTTACTTCGATAAAACAAAAAACAAACACCTAGAACAAAAACAAACACGATTAAAACATGGACAAAATGATAGGTAACAGAAAAACAATACGTGTGAAAAAATGGCTTATTACACTACTGCTGAAGCCCCAGCTGAATGTCAATAACTCTTAACAAATACAACTGGCGATAATTTGGACGAGCAATACTAACAATAAATTCGAATTCACTGAAAATTACACCATGGGTTATTCGAGGATATTTTAGGATGAGTTTCAATTACGGAACTCCTAAGGCGCTGTATAATTATAAGTTTCTTCTTTCCAGCCCCTAAGTCTTTAATATACATGGAGGTGGGAAAACAACTGCAAGATTCTATTCATAAAACGTGTCAGTTATGTTCCACCCACATTGTATCATCGAAGTGTTATTACGCAGGAAAAGATTTTTTTATCCGGATGTTGGTTTCAATTCATGCTTTTAAAAACTGATGAGCATTCGGATAGTCTTTTAATCTTAGCAAATTTTAAAAACAGTACAATCATTTTATGTTATTAATTCTCAATTACATTTTCAAAAAACAATAATTGGGATATTATATCAACGTAACTAGAAACTATAGCACGAAACGCCGCTGTACCTGAAATTCTGGCTTCAGTTGTGCACAATATTGGCTGTTAGATCAGCAAACTGCATCGTAGCTGGAATCGTTCGGGGCTGCAAGAAACATAGCAATACTAACTAATTCTTTATTTTATATAAACACTAGACAAACGCAGTCAAATGATACATCCTATACAGCATTCAGTGAGAAATAAAGAATTATTTCATAAATATATGAACTCAAGGGAATAACAATATGAATGTAGTTAAATGACGTAAAAACTTGTCTTTTAATCCCTGAATTAGAGGTTTGTCTGTGAAAGCTCCTGAGTCATTTATTAAAATATAGACTCTTTTTTTTATCACAAAATTTAGTAGGCATTTACTTTCTGAATTATTTAAATTAATGCAAATTACGAGGCATAATTGGGTAGTACACCTACTCAGAGACTGAAAATTACATGATAAATAGTGAGAATTTATTCTATTAGAATTGGTTTCCAATTTGATATATGCATGAAAATAAAAGATATTTGTGTTAAACGTCGTCAACGTAGCATATTTTGGTCCAATGTTTCAATTTTGTGAGTACCAAAATTATTATGACGTAAGCGAGCATATTTATTTCATAAGACGTACCATGAATACCACTATTGATATTAAGAGGTTTTATTATAGTTCGATATTCATGTACAGCGTATACCATTTTTGACATGGCGTAAATGGGAATGACTTTCTGCAATACCAGCTTGAATTCTAAAGTTTGAGTACAAATCTCCATTTACTTCCACTGAGAATCTTGGGAATAGCTAATTTATTGTCAATTTAGTAGCAATAAATTAATATATAATAAATTTTATTAACTATCAGTACATCTCTTCTCAAGTCAATCAAGTCACATTTGAGATGTGATTGTGATTGACAGTAATTGTTGTAACGCATGTTCAGGATGGAAAGCTTCTATTGTCAAAATTTGTTACTGCATTCAAAGTCAAAATGTGCATCTAAACTTTCTGAAATTTGAGAATTTGCCTTCTAAAATGAAGATTGCAATTAAGGAAAGTTAAGAGAACAATAATGTTGTCAACATGACTGATTCGGCATCGATCAACCTGTTAATTTGACTAGCATGTTTCTAAAGGACGCTCGTTAGGGCAATCACTCGGTCGACTAGTTAGGGCACAAACTCGTTAGAAAACTGATATAACAAAAAATTATCAACGCAATTTAGAGGCCACCGGAATCACTGCCAAGATTTTTAATAGGGTGCGAGCTGTTACAGTGTTACATGACTGGGACGATTTACCTTTAATTGGAGCCAACGTCAAGATTTCTATCTGAAGTCAATTGCTGTCAATGAACTTCAAACGGAGAGCATTTTTAGAAACACGGGCCTGATGTTATCGCCACTGGCCGTGGAAGGGCCCAGTAACCCTGTACACGAGGCCAGTAGCACAAAGCCTTGGTTAGCTTCTAAATATTGTACTGCCCTGTACAATCCCGTGCATAAGCAATTAGGCGCAGAATTGTGCGCATGGAGTAGAGCGGTCAATTGTGCGCATGGAGTAGAGCGGCCAATTGTGCGCATGGGGTAGAGCGGCCAATTGTGCGCATGGAGTAGAGCCTGTCTCTTATACACATCTANTGTGCGCATGGAGTAGAGCGGTCAATTGTGCGCATGGAGTAGAGCGGTCAATTGTGCGCATGGAGTAGAGTGGTCAATTGTGCGCATGGAGTAGAGCGGTCAATTGTGCGCATGGAGTAGAGCAGTCATTTGTGCGCATGGAGTAGAGCGGTCAATGGTGCGCATGGAGTAGAGCGTTCAATTGTGCGCATGGAGTAGAGCAGTCATTTGTGCGCATGGAGTAGAGCGGTTAATTCCCGTCAAAAAGATGGCGGTATCCTCGATACTTTCGGTTGAGTGTCCGAAGTTGATGTACGTAATGCAATTCAAAATAAATTAAACATAATAGAAGGAACGTATATTTTATTTATGACCAACTGCTCGCTCCGACGTCAACAGCATTCTAACGTAAAAAATAGTAGCGTGGTATAGCAACATAATTAGTAAGTGAAATTCTTACTTATCCTAATTTCAAAGCTAACAGTAATAAAAACACAAGTTATATGATATCTTTTACGAGGAAAAAAGATGTAGTACTGACATGGAAAGTTTTTGTTTTCCAGAATGATTCCTTGCACAACAGTTTGCTCGTGTGGCTTCGTATTACATCCAACGACATCGAAATCTTGCTAGAAAAAAACATGAAATTCAAGCGTGTACATTTATTATTGCAAGTTTCGTTGAAGAACAGAGCGTATTTCTTAATAATAATTTCTTATTGAATTCCTCAATTCAGCGAATTAGGCTTCTGGTCTTCAACGAAACTTCCATCATTAAACAACTTTATCCCAGCTATACACTTATTAGTGTATATCTGTTAATGCATGCTAGTGCGAGTCATGGAGATTTTCTACATTAAATATGAAATTATTTTATCCCAATCTGTCAACAGGAGACTGGCTGCTGCCCTTGATACGCCTGTATAGCTTGATAACATACGAGGGCGGTCTAGCGTCCTAATCCTTTTAAAGCGTTTACTAGAGCAGCTCTCTTTGATTTGCCCCTCACGAGAGAACCTCTGTAGAGTTAAGCTCGGCACGCACTGCATAAGAAATAGTGATTAATAGTGTTTGCTCCGATGTAGTACAATCTGAGTTGTAATATTAGCAGGCTTTTCTTGCTGCCCCATGCAGATCTGAAACTTGAATAGCTGCTGATGATCAAAAGCTAGTGAGGGCGTTGCAATGAATTAAGTTAGAGTGAGAATATTTCAATTGAAAAGTGTAATTTAGAAGTAAAAATACTCTACGAGTAGCTGAAAATCGCCCAAAACTATAAATTTCTGGCTCCCGTATCGTTAGCAGTCATCCAGATCTCTCTCGCTTTCCACGCAGTAACAATGACTACAATAACAATAACTTGACAATACGTGGGCATTTTAGACGGTTTGTGGATGTTCACTATAGCAGCCAGGATGCTGGCATCCTTTGGCAGCTTTATGGCTCTCAGGAGACAACTTTTCGCCCGGATTGCTAGCATTATAAACTGATATTCGATGGTTGATGCCCGAGCTGTGCACTATGCCCGGCCAACCATTAGACGGCCATCATTTGTAACTGAGTCTCCCTAGGGAGGCATCATCGTGCGATGCTCATGTGCACATAACATGTACAATTGAAGGTTATAAAATTTTAACATTGTTGATAAATATTTTTATATGGAATCAATGGAGATACAGTGAAAGAATTTTGTTCGAATAAATGATATAATTGGGTAAAATAAATTTATTTTCTTCTTAATGTAACCATAATATAATATCGTTTAGTTTATATTATATTAAATTACCTTCATTCGTTCTACCCTTAAAGTAATTTTTGTTGTACAAGATTTAGGTACAACAAGTGATAAAAAAAATCTGCTCACAATAAATATTGGCTCACAAATTGACGGACGAATTACAGCACATGAAATATTAGCATAATAGACGTTGAAACACTCCAAATTGTTAATTGTCGAAACTTGCATTAATGTTGATGTAGTTGTCAATTGACAATTATTGGTTCTTGGCAGTTTGGATTTGTGCATCAATGACATAAAATTATTATATTATAATTCTATGTTGGCTAAAATCATTACGCTATTTTCTGTTTCAGAACGCAACGCTGGTTTAAAAACGGCAATTCCTTGGCTATTGAATCGTGCATATCGTATTGATCACGCAATCCTAAATTTAGCGCTTGTCCTCGGCTGAATTGCTTTGCACAACTAAACATTCCGCGTGCTTAAAATAGGGTCTTTACGATCAGTTTCTGGGACCACTCGTCGAGTCTCCCGAGGCTTCAGTTCTTCATGTTTGTCGAGACTCCAGGGCAAAAGTCTCGACGCGAATATCTGAATCCTAAGCAGCTCCTGAAAAGTTTGTTTTGCCGCGACTCTGACACAGAATCATCTGGACTCGTCCCAGCTGTTAACTCCAGACCAGCCTAATTTTGCTTCTCCGACAAGCAAGAGAATTTCGTTTCCCGAAGAACTGAAACTTGGAAAAAACCCAATTAAAAAATACGAAGGCTTTGTATTTCACTTGTAAATAGAATCTCCCTAAGTAAATGTAGCCAGAAAAGTTCAATGTACTTTTGTTCGTTTAATACGCATTCATTTGTTGTTATTTTGACTGTAGATGAATAAATTATATTAAGATTACTCCAAAATATTTTCGTTATTCGTCAAAATAAAACTCATAGGCTTTTTGCAATCTTCAAATTTAAAGTTTAACATAAAATTTGTCTAAATTGCAACATTTTTCTTTCTTTGCTATTTTTCAATCACTATTTAAGTCTTGACTTCTCATAATGTATTTGAATTTCTATTTGCACTTTTCAACAAGAAAATATATTTTTATTTTCTTGTTTCACTGAGCAATTCTTTCATCGCTGCTGACTGTACTAATTCCAGAGCCACGTATTTTGTTCACAACCCCGTATGATTACCGTGGCTGGGAAGATTACTGTGGCTGGGAAGATTAACGCGGCTGGGAAGATTACCGTGGCTGGGAAGATTACCGCGGCTGGGAAGATTACCGTGGCAGGGAAGATTACCGTGGCTGGGGAGATTACCGTGGCTGGGAAGATACTGGGAAGATTACCGCGGCTGGGAAGATTACCGTGGCTGGGAAGATTACCGCGGCTGGGAAGATTACCGTGGCTGGGAAACGCTCTTTAACTTGCCATCAATTAAAAGGAAACCTCAGGCTAAAACTTCATACAATTACCCTCGTGATCCTTATGGAGAGAAATGTGCTCCGCTCGTCAAGTATTCACATCAATCATAAGTCCCATCGTTTCATTAAACTATATATAGAGATTTGACTTCTACAAATTTTTTAAAACCTCCTGTACTTCACCGGCTACTTTACTTCAGATAAATAAATTTTTCAATAGATAATAGTTCATACGATTAATCAGTTGGAGAATGTTATTCATTAGGAAAAATGTCAGAATGTGCCAAAAAATAATGATGCTAAGTAAATTTATCCTCTAGTTCGTTTGATTATTTGTGCATTTTTATTAATCGATCGGTTCAGAAAAGAGTAAAACCTATTCTATTTTTGTGGAAATACAAGTGATTCAGTCGTTAATTACCATTCTTGCAGTGTTATAGCATTGCGCAGCCTGCGTCTATTGAACGTTTACATGTCGAAAACGCCACGTAAACGCATTTAAATACCATGCACAATTCACATACATCTCTCTCTCTCTTCCCACCTCTCCCTCTCTCGCTAAAAATCGACAGCACAGGACTGATGTAAATCTGCCGGCTGGGCGTCAATATAAAAAACCTTGTTGAAAATTACGGGTAGTTCATCAGTGGCACTGTTATTTCGGCTCCGGGGCCATACTTTCAAAACTCGCTAAGTGAACGTAAGTACTTACGCTCTATTTTCTTGTCTATGATTGGTGGATTTGGCTTGAAAGGCCGTCAATGATTGACTGATGAACTTACGATCTCTCAACTTTTTTTGAAAGTATAGGCTCTGGTTTTCATCAAGAAACAGCTGTCAACGCCCATTTTAAATTAATACTACTTGTAAACTGTTGACAAAAACTCTGAATAATTGACTGAGCGCTGGCAAAATATTAAACAATTTCTCCTACATAATCAACCGTTTTATTTTTTCTACGTAGGGTTGCAGATATTTTTATCCGAATAATACGTTAAGTGAAATAAACTTAATTCATGTATTATCCATTGCGATGACATCAATCGGGCACCAAAACACCATCGGATTTTATTCAATCTGCTATGCACAACAAATATTGCATGCCTAATAATATCCCTAGCTTTCAGCGATCCGTACAAAAAAATCGACTGCGGGTTTTGTGCTCGTAGCTATGAACTCACACACGAAAATTATTCACATGTTACAATCGGCCAACTATCGACCCTGCTTTAGACGGCCAGCTAAATGTAGGGAAAAATAGCAGAGGCGCTCGACGCGTAATGAACGCTCGTCTTCATACTCCTTCACCACCGTGAATTTCACGAGACTGCCTTCAATGTATGCATAGGCCGGAGAGAAGTTCCGGGCATTTATAGCGCAGCGATTTTCATGCCATTTTACGAGTTTACTCTTCGCTGTAAAGCGTCGACTCCATTCCAAGACAAAATGAGCGGCCGCCACAAAATGAACAGACTGACGACTCATACATTCCACTGGTGCGGCCACAGGTTCACCCACTTCTCAGTATGTTGTTTTTTCCACAAGTAGAAGCTGAATTCATAATGTGGTAGGAATGAAAATTCCTGGTTTTGTACTTATTCGTACGCCACAAGATAATTTTTTTGTATCGCAGAATTAGTTCAAGTGCAAAGCAAAAGAAACGTTCTGAGGATATCTATTTACAAGTGAAAGTTTCAAATTCAATAATATTAAATTAGTAAAATGAAATCAAAACTTGAATTTATGAACGAGATATGTTGAAATTGATAGACGAATGACACTTCTACAAAGAGTCTAGCTAATATGCCATTTTGCCTCTTATTATTTTGTCCTATGCAACTTAAATAATCCCAGCATCAGAAAATAGAAAGTCGATGCCCTGGAGACAACTTTTGGTAAAAAATTCCTTCTTTATGAACACTGTTGGTCGCGCCAGAAAGCAAGTGCGCTCATTTATTCCCAAGCTTTACAAGCTCGCCCATAATATTAGCGATAAAGTGGAGCAGGTACTCATGTCGCGGGGCAGCGCATGCGTGGTGTCTGGGTTGAAACTCCAACCTTTGATGGTGCATCTGGAAGTTTATTGTGATGGTATATGGTGTATGTTTTTGCAGAAACTATACAAAACTATTTAATAATTATCGACAATGACAAAAAGCGAAGGGTGCTCATTTAAACCGCGTTCTTAAAATCTACAACGAAATGATTTTTATTTAATTTGTGCACTTATCTATTCAAATTTGTGCTGAAATTCACCTAAATTGGTAAATTATAGTGTTTGAATTATGTTACCTAAATTATTCAGTCTGAAACGAAACTATATTGTCTTTCGAAATATAGTTTCGAAACTATATTGTCCCACTACTGCTTCGAATTCAATTTGTCAGCCGATGGGTAAAGTATTACAATATTCTAGCCACTATAGTACTAAATGTGCTTCTTCCTCAATTAAATACTTTAATATTCTGCGAAAAGTCCGCAAATTTGACATTTGTAGTGCACACTCATTTGCACTTCGCTTAACCCTATTACAGCGCGTGTTGCGTTTTTTCGTCATTTTTGCTTCTGTAATCTGTATTCCCAGAAAAGAACTTTCACAAGAATTTTGACATACTTGTTTTTCGCATTACGAGACTGCTCGACATCTTGAGCTACTATGACCTGCAGTGCTATTGTCCATGGAAATGAATAGGGAAAAGGAATATGAAGTCGAGCAAAACTGGGCTCCGTTGTGCACCCAGCATCAAATTTTTGCTTTCTCTGTCTAGCGTGGGCATCTGAAGGTAGGACGCAGTGACTTGCACTTCCTTCCTTGCTTACCCCGTGCTGGTCTGACTCA
The DNA here is from genome assembly GCF_000764305.2 of Hyalella azteca. Classification (NCBI taxonomy): domain Eukaryota; kingdom Metazoa; phylum Arthropoda; class Malacostraca; order Amphipoda; family Hyalellidae; genus Hyalella; species Hyalella azteca. The sequence continues at coordinate 21,649 of NW_025931247.1, forward strand.
ATGCCGGTAGGTACGAGAGACCATGCATTTGCAAAATTTAAATTTTTGATATTAGCTTTGATATTGCAAAGTGGATTGATACAATAAACCCTTTTTGATTGAGTGCGGTTGTTGTGGCAGTGCTGCTATTAAGGCAGTCTTTATTGCCAAGTAACTAGGCATGAATTTTCCTGAAGGTCAAAACTAGGAAAAGTAAGGTGTTCATGCACAGGGACAGTTTTAGCCGATATTATCAGCAGCAATTACTTTCCTCTTCTATTTTTGCCGGTTGAAAGCTTATACACGAGGAAAGTTTTAGCTAAACAACATTTTCTAGTCCGCAAGTTTCAGTGCGTCGTCAGAACCCTTCGAGCGAAGTTCGTGTTCGGTGGAAGAATTTGGAGTGCGAGAGTAATGACGAGTTTGAGAACGCTTTTGATGAAATCGTTTTTTAGCTGAGGAGAAAAATATTCGTCGATCAACGTAGAGTGTGGATGAAAGACTGGGCAAGACGAGAGATAACTTGAAGCATCATATACTTCGTTTCCTGAACTCACGGAGAGCCACAGATGCGCACTTCACGGTTCCTCCAGCCCAACTGGTGTCGCTTTCCGGCACAAAAAATATACCTTTTAACTGCAAACCTTTTAACTGTTCCCAGCTACTGTCGTCTGAAGAAGAAATTAGCTTGATATTCGTAGAGAAAGTATTTGCCGCTAATATATCGGCTAATACTTCCCCCGCGTATAAACACCTATAAACTTTCCAACCTGCGGTTAGGGCTTTTTTGCCTTTTTGAGGCTTATGTTAAGTAAATTATACCCCTTCGAATTATTTGTGAAACCTGTAATATATTGCATATTATCAAGGTACAGAAATTTTATCCGAATGTTGAAATAAACTACAACTTATTTGCATATATACTTTCTCCAGTTGATTTTTACCGTAACTCTTTTGTAGTTTAGCTAGCCCTAGTTTTCTTTAGCTAGCAGCACCTGCCTGAAGGATCGGCCATTTCTCTACTGTCTTCAGGGCCTATACTTTCAAAATTGGCTAAGTGAACGTAAGTACTTACGCTCTACTTTCTTGTCTACGATTGGTGGATTTTGCTTGAAAGGCCGTCAATGATTGGCTGATGAACTTACGATCTCTTAACTTTTTTTGAAAGTATAGGCCCAGGTCGTTCAGGTTAATGGCTTTCCCTTGCATCGGCGAGTGAGGTGGGAAAAGTGACGACGAGATGGTGATCGGTGCAGCTCATTGTCATAACATTCATGACAGCGGTCAGGACGCTCACAAACCCATAGTGATTATCTTGCTGCATACTGCATACATTAAGTAACTTTGAAACATTATAATTTTGCGGATAACATTTTCACCTTTACTGCTTTTATTCATTATACCCTAGTTGCAATTGCACAGAACTTCAATTTGCAATGTGTCTGCAGCAACTTTGCCTACTGGAAAGTGACCTGAGCTGAGAATAGTGAATATCTAAAATTTTTACTGGGAAATTGTGATTGAACGTGACAATGACGTAACGATGTGCTGCAAATAATATTGTAGAACTCAAAGTCTAAATTTGTCTAAATTTATTAGTCCAGCTCTACAGTCGAATCGAATAAATACTTTCTGATCTACAGTAGGCCAGGAAATATATAGTGCTAATGCTTTTAAAAAATAGAGATGTGAATATTATTTTATCGGGGGTTAGTTTTTTTCTCAGAATATATGCCATGAACTCGCTTTATATCACAAAAACGTTTTTCGAACAAATTTGTTTTTTTTTTACCCTTGGAAACCTATAGTAACTTCAGCAACCCTGAAGCTCTCATATTGCAATTTGTCAGCAAGTAATTCCAATGGTTCGATCGCAGTAGAACAATAGAACAAAACTATCTTATGAGACATCTTAATAGCTAAACTGAGTACGGTTACTACAGACACCTAAAAGGTTTAGGTTGGCATCGTGCCGGTCTACTTTGCTGTACACGCAGACTGTTATAATTGACCATGACAGTTACGGTCTAAGCTCACGGGAGAACTCAGGTGACATGGGTAACGTTCGCCGCAGCAGTTGTAATGAACATCTAATGGAACGCCTGTCAATAACGAACACTCCGCCCAACTTGCTTATTTCAGGGCGTGATGTTGAATGGAAGTGTGTACGAGTTGGTGGTCGTTTCTTAAATTCTGGCGAACTCATGGACAAAAGTCAATTAAATCGGTCGTAATTTCGTCTTACGAACACGATTTTTTTGATAGCAGCGCATAATAGCGTGGCATAGCAAGTCACTTCCGTAATCAGAAGCGTTGAAAGATGTTCTTGAACGTTTTACACTTCAATCTCATAGTAATAGAAACAAATTTTATTCCCAATTGCTGACAATTACAATTATACAATTGCTGAGGAACTCCAAGTCATTCGGTATGTTTTTTGACTTTGTATCTTTGTCCTTGATGAATTTCATCAACGTGGATGATATTTATGGGTCCGCAAGAATGGGCTCAGGAAAGATATATTCTGCAGATGAAGAGTAGATATGTTGGTTCCTCCATGTTTTTGTTCTTGTTTGTTTGACACATGAGATGCAAGGATGGGTATTTTGTTACTTCTTTAGCAAAAACAATAGGTTCTTGCTGTCTCAGCAGCAGCGACGGCAGCGCTGCAGCTGGAAAGTTTACTTCACTGATGAATTAGCAAAGCTTCAAGTCTGCATTCATAATTTATTCCCATTGCAAATGTACAGAGGACAAAAATTAAGGATTTTACAAAGTTGATATTTTTTGTTTTCATAAAAAACTTTTATATTAATTCAAATATTCTAGTAATTCTATCATTTTTCCAAAATAATTAATTCTATCATTATGTAATTTTCTATTACTTCTAACGCACAGCAAGGAACAGCAAATAACAGAAGCGAGTAGCACCATCATGAGAATTAGTGCGAATGAAACACTTCATCGTAGCGGAAAATTAATTAAATATACTACTCAAACTACCAAGTAAATTATTTACAATCTAATTCACATGATCACATATAATGTTGCTGGTAGTTGCTGTGGGACTCGGTTTTGTGGGTGTAATCAAACTGGGCGAGACGCTCAGAATTCTTATAGTTCATTTAAGCTTAATTGTTCTGGTTATTGTTAACTATATTATTATTAGGTGTAACATTGACGCTTATATAGAGTATTATAATGCCTGAGCTGAAATTGGTGGCCGAAATTTCGAGCCTGCAAATATTTATAGCACACCGTCTATTAATAATGTTTAATGTATCAATGTAATGTAATGTATATTAATGTATCAAATTTATTTATGAAGAAATGTGAGATGGACGTCTCGTGGCGCATGGACTGCAATGCAAGTTATAGTTCATGGCAGGGAAATGTATTTCCAATGCACGAGCCTCAATATTTAGGTATGGACCTCGCTATGGAGGTTTATTCCCGTTTATAAATAGATATTATTATTGAACTTTTCGATAGGTATAACTATACGGAGCTTGAGACCACAAAATTTATTTGTGAGCGGGGCGCTCTAGTCCAACCCATCCTGAAGAACAAGCAAACCCGTCGTAGGCTCGCAAGAATCTTCAATCGCCGCTTTATTCACAAAATAAAACATTCATTCCCGTGCAACTTTCATTTGGCTTAATTGTTCTGAACTGCTTTGTTACTTTTGACTTCAGCGTCCACAGATGCAGGTAAGTCTTCATGTAGTCGAGGAGTTGAACTGTCAGGAGGTTCTTGCTGCACCTTATTCCTGGCCTCACGTGCCGGTCTTGTGACGAAAAGTAACGCCCCAGAGAAGCAGCAACAGACGCAGGCCACCACCAGCACCGCCAGACACAGGGTAATGTCGGCGAGGATGACCAGCACCATGGACAGCACGAAGGTGGTTTGGTCGCAGCCTTTGTGCTGCTCCAAGTTGTAGTAGTCTGGACCCTCCCTCCACGCCGTGAACACGAACACGTTATCTGGTGGACACGAACACGTTATCTGGTGGACACGAACGTTATCACGTTAACTCGTACACGTCATCTGGTGGACACGAACACGTTGCCTGGTGGACACGAACACGTTATCTGGTAGACACGAACACGTTATCTGGTGGACACGAACACGTTATCTGGTGTACACGAACACGTTGTCAGGTGGACACGAGCACGTTATCTGGTAGACACGAACACGTTATCTGGTAGACACGAACACGTTATCTGGTAGACACGAACACGTTATCTGGTAGACACGAACACGTTAATTGGTGGACACGAACACGTTATCTGGCGGACACGAACACGTTGTCTGGTAGACACGAACACGTTATCTGGTGGACAAAAATTTCATTAAGCTACACATCAAGTTTTTAACGTTTTATTCTATTTCTTGGCTATTGACTTCACAGTATGCTTAACTGTACCTCTACATAGTTCGTGTCGTGCAGGTCCTATTTCAACTCTCAATAAAGAGGGGACCGCTTCGTCCTGCCCACTTTAATGCTGCACAATCAATATTATCTTATATAAAATTTCACAGCTCCACCTTCCGCAGCCTCCATCGAGACTGGAGACTAAACAGAGGTTGTCTGGACTTCCAATTATGGCTATTTTAGGCCAGGAGAGAACGCTTTAATCTTACCCTGTACCTGGTAAGATGGCATTGCCATGTGCAACGGGCCGCCTTAAATGGTGACCGATAATTTTTCTATCATCAATATGTCTCAATAATTATTAAATTTTGAGCATATCCCATAGAAATCCTATAAGAATTTCAATAGCGTGGATCCTAAGAAATTTTAATAGCTTGGATGTTCACCCGTGACGACGATGGCGAGGAAGAGGAGCGAGAAGACGGCCTTCTGAGCGTAGAGCAGCAGCACGAAGCCTGGCTTGTTGGTGCACAGCACGCAGCAGTTCAGCACCAGCTCCAGCACCACGCTGGTCAGGTACCACACGCCTGGTACCACACACACGTCAGGTACCACACGCCTGGTACACGTCAGGTACCACACGCCTGGTACCACACGTCAGGTACTACACGTCAGTACCACAAACACGTCAGGTACCACACGCCTGGTACACGTCAGGTACTACACGTCAGTACCACAAACACGTCAGGTACCACATGTCTGGTACCACACGTCAGGTACCACACGCCTGGTACCACACACACGTCAGGTACCACACGCCTAGTGCCACACACACGTCGGGTACCACACGCATGGTACCACACACAATTCAGGTAGACGTTTATTATATGTATTCAATCTAGACTCATTTTGTTTGTCACTTATTTTTGTAGCAGAGAAGACAAAACGATGAGGCAAAATTGTTTAAAATAAATTTATCCTTTGATAGAACTAAAGCTTTCATTTCCAGCTAGCTTTCTTGCAAATCGAGCATAAAGAACCACAAACAAACATATATCAGGCTCTTATATTGTTGAGACTATTTATCATTACAAAGGCCACAGTGTTTTGGCCGGTCACTTACCGTTCACTATCAGCATGACAGGTCACTAACCATTCACTATCAACATAACAGGCCACTAACTGTTCACTATCAGCATGACAGGTCACAAACCGTTCACTATCAGCATGACAAGTCACCAACCGTTCACTATCAGCATGACAGGTCACTAACCGTTCACTATCAGCATGAGAGGTCACTAACCGTTCACTATCAGCATGACAGGTCACTAACCGTTCACTATCAGCATGATGGGGATGAGAGGGTCGATGTTGCATCTCTCTATGTTCTGGACGCCGACCACGAGCGTCGCGACGCCCAGGCTCGTCTTGATGAAGGTCTCTACCGCCAAACTGCAGTGGCGGTTGTCGTCTGTAATAGGAAACGTTTATCATCCGTAAACAGAAACGAATGTCATTTATTATAGAAAGTGCTTGTCATCCGTAAATAAAAAACGCTTGTAATTCGTTATGGGAAATGCTTGTCATCCGAAATTAAAAACGTTTTCATCCGTTATGGAAATTGTTTGCCATTAATTATTTTAAACGCTTGGCATTCGTACCGAGGATCTTCAGTCATCGGCAGCTAGAATCGTGTGCTAGCTTTCCACAACGAGTAAACTTCGTAGTCCGTGATGGGGCAAAGTCTGCTTCCACAAAACGCTAACGGCTCATACCTAAATTTCCTTCATGCAATATAAAACCTCTGCAAATTATTCCTGATGCGCATTTTGGCGGGCATATTCATTGTACTACTTAAGCTTGACTCCAGCTGGTGAACACGTCACTCACTGGATGGCTTAAGCATGACTCCAGCAGGTGAACACGTCACTCACTGGATGGCTTAAGCATGACTACAGCTGGCGACGAAAGCAGTACTGAGCATGACGAGTTCCTTCCTGGGCCAGACGGCAGCGACCGGCCGTCCTCACGCCTTCCTACGAAATATTGAAGGGAAGTGAGTCGACAGAATATTTTGATCTGCTTTCCCATAACGCTTCCAGTTCATACTTAATTATACCTTCATGAAGTAGAACACCTCTTGAAATTATTCCAGGCTCTGGTTTAATCAACACGTATATATCTACATCACAATAAATGCTATCACGAGTCGTTCAGATAGGAAATATCACACTGAATTCTGCACGACGCTGGTCTTACCTGCGCCGCGGCTACCGAAGTCCGTGAGTGCAAACTTCACGTCACTGATGTGGAATTTACATAATCAATCATGTTGCGCCCGTAAATAATGCGTTAACAATGCCTAAACAATGTAAGGAACAGGAGAGTGTGATGTGTGTGCGCCAGTGCACGCTACTCTACTGAGGCTTTGTTGTCCTCGAGTCCAGAGCCGTGGGCATGGCGACCGACACGTGGGCATAGCAACCTCCTTGTCTGCCTACCTCGTATTCGTAGAATAACCGATAACTACTATTGTCCGCCTATCTCGTATTCGTAGAATAACCGATAACTACTACGTATACAAAGGGTGCAAGACGGAGTAACGAATGAACTAATAACCGATAACTACTACGTATACAAAGGGTGCCTGACGGAGTAGTGAATGAACTAATAACCGATGACTACTACGTATACAAAGGGTGCAAGACGGAGTAATGAATGAACTAATAACCGATAACTACTACGTATACAAAGGGTGCCGGAGTAATGAATGAACTAATAACCGATAACTACTACGTATACAAAGGGTGAGACGGAGTAATGAATGAACTAATAACCGATAACTACTACGTATACAAAGGGTGCCTGACGGAGTAGTGAATGAACTAATAACAGATAACTGTTACGTGTACAAATGGTGCAACAAGGCCACAGCGCAGCATTTTTGGGAGGGAGGACGAAGCCTATGAAGTGGAGCTACAGGTAACGCAGTGGTTGGAAAAGCTATTCCGTCAATTCCCTAACTTTTTCAATTTTCCAGCTTTTTTGAGGTTGCAATGCGTACTTGAACTGATCAAGCCTTATTGCTTTGAAACTTGTTTGTAAGGTACGACAACTTGCAGCATTTATCTTAAGAACAATATGAAACCGAGCCCTAACGATTGCATTTGTAAACATAATGATGTCATGAGTGCGCCAAGTGTTTTCGGTTTCGTTTTAGATTGCAATTGCTACTTTTTAAACAGTTTAGGTTAACCATCGTAATGCCTCTCGTGGTCCACCTTACATAACATAACATAGTGATCTCGGCGCTGAAGTGTAGGCCTGATGTGGCCTGTCGCCGATTCTTCTCCTTTTCGTGCCTTGTTCACAGAACTAAAATCGTGTCATTTGAACGGATCTTTTCATGACTGACTGACACCTTAATGTGAGATGTCAGTGTGTTCTTAAAATAATTTAAATTAAGTAGGCTTGTGAGCATCGCTGCAGTTCTGATAAACTAATAAGGACTAATAACTTAATGGATATAAGGTAAATATTTCAATGTCCATATATTTCTGGCATATGCAGAAATTGGTTCTAAAATCGTAATTTTGTCAACTGTATTCGGTCTCTGCAAGTGACCTTAACGCCAGTCTAAGGTGTCATTGATTATTGACTCGTAACGATCTATGTGGAGGCGTGACAAGGACGCCTGTAGGTGCAGGGTTTGTGTTGCATCATCATTGAAAGTTTCTTGTGAATACGACGGGTCATTCGTGCACTTCAACAATGTTTTTAAAACTATATTAGGGAAACCACGTTAAAAGAAAGTACATTATATAAATCCTAATTCATAAGTCACGAAGGCGGTAAGTTGGTAACGACTTTAAAATGCCAAAGCCAACCCAGGAAACATAAATTAAAAGAAATGTTTTGAGAGAAAAAATCCGTTAAAATAAAATTATGTCTAAACTTATTCGTTTACTGCTGCCACCATTAATTTCTTATAATAAATCCGACATCCAACTGGATTCTTTTTCCGGAGAAGGCAAAATGCAGGGGTTAGAAAGGGCGGACACGGGCTTGGTGTTATTGCAGGGGTTAGAAAGGGCGGACACGGGCTTGGTGTTATTGCAGGGGTTAGAAAGGACGGACACGGGCTTGGTGTTAGCGCAGGGGTTTTTTCTTAAGTGCTCGTATAAGTAATAGTCAGTTCAGTATTACAGGTCAGGAACGATCATTACACAGCAAAAATGAGTCCATCACAGTACTGTAAGATTGTAAGAGGAGCTTTTGGGAACTCTCAAGTCAAATCCCTTCAAGTGACGGGAATGAATTTCGATTATGAGCGCTAGCTTTTCATTGCCTGAAGCTACTCGTGTCCGACGTCGCACTGGACTTAGCTTCGATTTCGGTCACTCGAATTATTGTATCATATCATAGCGATATGTCGGCGCTGAAGAGTATGCCTGATGTGGCCTATCGGCTATGCATGTACGTATTTTTCGACACTTGTTCACAGGAAATCTAAAAACGGTACTTTTGATTGGATCTTTTCAAAACTGACGTTAGTATTAGATTGCTAATAGATTTATACCAGATTTGATATAGTGCTAGGTATTTCAAGTCTGAACATATATTTCTCCATAACTTTATCTAGTCTGTTCTTGAATGCGTTCATACTCGGACCGTCGGCAATATCATCAGGGAGGCTGTTCCACATATCGGTGACTCGAAGTGAGAAGAAATATCGTCGCCTCGATGAGTTGCAACGCACTTTTTTCTAGTAATCTAGTAATCCTTCTGGGACCTTGTATTATACAATCGTCTGTATACTTGTATACTTCAATGAGGTCACCAAACACTCGTCGATAGCAGATGCATGGAAGCTTTAAAATCTTTAATATTTCTTCGCAAGACTTGTCGTTCAAGCATTGAATATCCTTGTTGCACGTCTTTGAACACTCTCTATTAAATTTTTATCCTTTTCAAGTTTTGGTGACCACACGGCGTTTCCAAGCTCTAGGTTTGAACGCGCGAAAGCGACAAACAACAGCTTCTTCGCTTCTATCAGCATCTAACAACTCGTAAGAGCGATCAGTCCAAGTAGTTTATTGGATTTATTAGCTTGCGTTTCAATATGCCTAGAAAATTTCAACTCTTGTCGATATAAACTTCCAAATTTTTTCGGCGCTAGAATTCTCAATCATTACTCTCTTGCTGCAACCATGTCTTCTCATACTGAAATCTTGCTGCTCATTGTTCTTCCCGAGGTGAAGTACTTTACACTTGTCAGCATGAAACCGCAGCTGCCACGTATCAGCCCAGTTAAGGGGAGCATGTAGGTAAAAATTTTGGATTTCGGCTTTTCCGGTTTTTAGTCTCATATTAAAGCTGACATTCTGAGCTATCCAACGGTACCATTACCATCTCTGTACGTTATTTTATGCGTTCACTAGAGGTTTCGCAAGGGAGTGGGGGAGTTCTTTAAGAAATTAGATCGAGGAAAATTAGCTGCGTCGCACATAAATAGAGTGGCTGGTGGAAATAGAGCTTAGTTACCCCCCTGTGTGCTAGCTGTGGGAGGTGGGATGTGTGCAAGCACTCGCTCCCACCATGCTTGACTGGTACAATCTCCAGTAACGTTTAGTTTCGTATCCTTGATACATTGAGTGCCTACTTCGAGGCGCACGGGACTTTGTCGGGCTGTCCTGAAAAGTTAGCTTATTGTCATGGCAAACCTAATAACTCCTAGTGTTTTAAAGCTACAGAAATGAGACATATACCATTCGATTCGCAATTAAAATATCTAGCGATTCTCGTGCCATTTTTTCAATATCGTTTTAGTTTTGAAAATAAAATATTTCGAAAAAAGGGGGAAAAATTCAAAAAGTGGGGGTAAATCGAAATTTTTCAGAAAAATCGTCATAACAAGTCAACCAATAAAAAATTGAAAAAGTGGCCCGACAATCGCTAGATATGGTCTTTACGCATCGAATGATACGGGTCTCAATGTTGTAGCATGTGATTTGCAACAGTTATTAATTTTTTTATTAGAGTACCCCCTTTTTGGCCGTTTTCTATGAATTTCACGTTTTCTTTCATTTTTCGAAAAATTCACGCGAACAAAATAGTCGTCATTTTCCATTCTACATATGTGTACCAAGTTTGGATATGATCCTTACCTAAATATAGAAAATAGACTTTGACCTACATGCTCACCCTAAACAGTCAAGATCATCTTGCAATTGCGCTTTATTTGACGTATCCTTCACTGTTTTATAAACTTTTGTGTCCATCGGCATACATGGAGCACACGCTGGACACTACTTCTGGCAGGTCGTTTATAAAAGCAACGAACAAAATAGGCCCATGAACGCTTCCATGTGGCACGCCACTGCGCACTGACGCCCAGTCTGACACGGTTCCGTTCATGCTGACACGTTGTCGTCTACCTACTGGAAAATCTCTGATCCATTGAAGTACGTTTCCCTCAATTCCCAGAGACATCACTTTACGCAACAGCCACTCATGCGGAATACTGTCAAATGTTTTGGCAAAATCGAGGTACAATGCATCCACTGGCTCTCTTTCGTCCTGCAGGCGAGTCCATTCGTTCAACGTAGACAAGAGACTAGTGGAGCCGGATCTACCGGCAATAAGATCATATTGACAGTCTGATAGGCGATGGTGAACAGTCAAGTGATCGATAATCCTATCCCTCAAAACAGATTCCATTACCTTACAAACAACACTTGTCAGACTGACATGCAGGGCGATAGTTACCGTGGCTACTTTTGTTAGCTTTTTTGAAGAATGGTTCCACTTGCGCTTCTTTTCAATCGGCCGGCAAAGTCCCTTCGTTCAAGGTTTTTTGAAAAAACGCTGTTAAAAGGCCTTCCAGGACGATTGCTAATTCTTTGAGCAATCTTGGGAGGAAGCCGCCTGGTCCACATGACTTGTTGGGATTCAGAGCGGCCAAGCACTTGAGAACATCTTCGTATATTTCAAAACCTTTTAGCTTCGAGCCTACTGGGCGCTCCTCGATAACTGGATTACTGTTGAGTTCTCATCTGTTAACCCGTTGCTAAATAGCTGATTAAGAACGTTAGCCTTGCCCTCATCTGAGAAAATCTTTCATTGATCTGCTATCAGATTAGAAATACCGTCGTTTGTCTTACACTTCGAACTAGCGTACAATAAGGCAGATTTTTATTGCATAGCTCTACAATAGCGACAGATTTTGTAATTATGTCATCGTGTTTAGTAGAACTTCAGTCCTCTATTTAAAGGGGGAAGAAGTGAAGGGACAAACTGATACCTAGCGATGTTGCCTCCCATAGGACAATGAACTCAATCGTAGAATGTATTCCTTTATTAGCAAGTATCAAATTGTAGCTTATCTATTGTAAATAGCAATGCAGTAAGCATCGAAGACAATTATTGGCAATCGCTCATTGTGTAATGATAACAAAAATATTAAGCATCTCCATCGCTCATGGGCTTAATCGCTCCACCCAACCTGGCTGTCTCCACAACTGCTGTTACATGATCAGCTCCAGAAGATCAGTAGATCTTGTGACGATCACAAGTTCTACAGTCGTCCCTCAGTACTGTACAGCGCAACGTTGGGTTGCGGGCTCACAATTTAGTATTCCTTTCGTAGTAAAGCCTTAACGATGGTTGACTGAAGGACTAACGATGTCGCACTCATGCTAGGTGTCGCAGCTCAAAAAATACTCTCATTTTATTTCATAATTTTTTTGTACACCTGGAAATTAGCTCCCATTAAAAATGTATATATTTTATTACGAAATTAATATGTGCCTGGCGAGCTGGCATGCGCCTGTCCCACCCCTCCTGGCGGGAGCATAGTAATGTCTGAATTAAAAATTGAGCATTTTTGCCTGAACTAAAAAGTGCGGAGCTTGCTTGTCTTGAACATTTTGCGACATCCATGAGTGACAATTATTAATAGTACGTTTAAAATCTAGAGCTTACCAGCTACTCCAAAATATTTACATTTAAAATCACTTCAGTAATCGAACTTATTAATAGTGGTAAAATTTTTGAGTTCTTATACATGATTGATAAATTTAAAGGCGACTTTATTCTGGCCACCGACGTAGCATGAAGGCTAGACGCTGAAAGCAATGTTACAAGTAATTAAACTTCAATTTTTTAGTTTTGCTGTAAATCAGTTTGCGTTGTACGTTCTGTATTATTCTTCTCAAATGCTCCGATCGAAAGAAGATTACAGTTTTTAAAAGAGTTTTCGAATATGATGATATCTTCTTCCTCTATTGATAGAATATTTTAAAAAAATTTGGTAAACTCTTTCTTGCAGAAGCAGTTGCAGCAGCTGTAACTATTTCTTGCAGAGGCAGTGGCAGCAGCTGTAACTATTTCTTGCAGAAGCAGTGGCAGCAGCGGTAACTATTTCTTGCAGAAGCAGTGGCAGCAGCTGTAACTATTTCTTGCAGAAGCAGTGGCAGCAGCGGTAACTATTTCTTGCAGAAGCAGTGGCAGCAGCTGTAACTATTTCTTGCAGAAGCAGTGGCAGCAAGCGTAAGCTAAGATGCCAATCATGATGACTCCGAATAACACGTCCATGAAGATCACGGCCACGAAGGAGAGCATGTAGGCGCCCATGTCGCAGCCGTTCTCGAACCAGTAGTGCCCGAAATCCGGTCCCACACTCCACGCCCGGTACACGAACACGTTACCTGAGGTTGATATGGCAGCAATACCTGTGATACCACAATAGTTACTCTCACTAACCACTCATTATGTACCATCGAGGCGTCGCGGCAGACGGCGTCGAGGGTGCCTGCTTGTTCAGGTCATTTAAGTGTTGGCGTCCAGAGCGCGGGCTGACCAGCTACTTATTTGAGCCTCGCAAAATAACGCTCTAACCATCCACGATAATCAGTGGAAGAATTCATGTGAAGTCATAGAATGCAGAATGATATTGTTAGGTGCAATTCATGAATGTTGTTGTAAATTTTTCAGGATTTACTTTCAATAATGTTATTAACAAGTGGAAATATGATGTTCTTATTCAATTGTAGTTGAAAATACTTCCGTGAGAGAGTGATATACTACGAAGTGGATATAGGAGCTATAGAATGATGGCCGCAGCACAACAAACTGGTCAGTTTTGGGACCACTGCTCTCTGGCAATCGTGGACGGTGATGACGAGAGAGACGAACCCTCTTCCTATGTTCCCTCACCTGCGACGAAGAGGGCGACGGTTATGAGGGTCAGGACGCCGGTGATGATGAGGGAGATGAAGCCTCTTCCTTTGTTGGCGTGCGCAGGTTTGTTGGAGCGCAGGAACTGAAGGAACTCATGCACGCCCGTGACCAAGTACACCACACCTGCATACAAGCGTGGTTGATTATAAGCAAGCATCGTTCATCACGAGGAATTGTCATAATTAAGACATTGAAGAAAAGCTTACAGCCAACCTTCGGGACTACTGGACTAACGAAATCGAAGCTGAGCTCCTCTACTCGCTGGTCCGATATGCCCAGCGATAAGGTATCTCCGTAACAAAAAAAAAACGCGTTCTAAGACAATTGAAACTTGCATAACGTCATCGGTGAACGATGTCGAGGCGGTTTCTCGGATATACACGTAACTTTCATGAAGCAAACCTTTCATTCAGTTGATCCAATGGCGTGCGACGTACACCACGCACAGCCATTGCTGCCCTCAGCATGTCCAGAAAGTCAACTTGCTTGCTCAACATCATCATGCCAGTCAATGTCTTGTGCTCTGAACTGCGCGGGCAATCGCTGACTTCTGATAGCCCGCGAGCAATGCTCGCGGCATTACTGAATTATGTTGATTCTTTTTACAGATATTATTATTGAGATATACAATTTTTGAACAATCTGCGAACTACTGTAGCAGCGATAACCGAAGCTCCAATTAAGTAGCAAGCGGTCACTGCATCTATCAATCGCTAAGAGAGATCAACCTGCGTTACCTTATACATATACACCTGTGGGCTGATTAAGCCTGGTGTTTTCGGTGGGTCCACTCAACCGCCATGATGGTGGGACCATTTTAATGACAGGTCCACTCACCCATCATGATAGTGGGACCATTTTAATGACAAGTCCACTCACCCATCATGATGAGCGAGATTGGTATCATTTCGATGACAGGTCCACTCACCCATCATGATGAGCCAGATTGGTATCATTTTGTCGATGTTACACTTGTCGACGTTGAGGCTGCCGACGATGATGAAGACCAGGCCGAAGATGAGCTCAATTCCGATGAACGCGACCATCACCGGCTTCGGCACCTTGGCAATGTCGCCTGTTCATTACAGAGGAAATAATTCACTTATATCTCCACATTACATAAAATAATTAATTTAAGCTTTATACTAAGGAATAAAATTAGCAGGGTTCTTGTTTGCTCATGTTCCTTGCACGGACACTCTAAATTTTAGGGGCCGGTAGTATCAGACAATAATGTGGGGCCAGACACGCATATTTCTTCAACTCCCTGCGACGGGGCGATACCTGGTCCAAAAATTCCAGCATGTAACACATTAAGTAAATGTTTATCATTGCGCACTCTTCCCACACAATAATTTCCTTATAAAATAGGAATAAATTTTTTGTTAATCGTTCTCCGATTATGGCAATCTTTCGCAGCTTGTTATTCAGTCATTTATATGGACTAATACCGGCATCGGAATTATGATCTAGAATTGAGTTATTGTAGCTTGCACCGTCAGGCGCGGTAGTCGGGAATGTCGTTGGCGATTTCCTGCTTTGGATTCATCCAAAGGTTTGCATCGTTATAAGTTCATTCAGGAATAATATTTTAATATTTAAACAATTGGATGTAGCCAGTTACATAGAATATGTCAAAACAAGATAGTACATACCAAATGAGATATTACCGATGGAGGGAACATAGTAATTAGGTTACTTGGTATTAGGGTATCGTGAGGTTCATAGTTAATTGGATGAGACTCCTTTTGTATGAGTGTCATACAGAATCCATCGCCGATTGTACAGCATTTTTCGTATTTGTATGAGACGTCTGATAATTATATTGGGCACCTAATGTATATCATCAAGAGGAATTCTAATTAATATAAAAGAAAACAAGGTGTTGAAGCCCTAGCATTATATTTTCACACTAAAGTAATTGAGTTAATTAATTGGTTTCCATATCTGCTAAAGACCCACAGTAGTAGCATCGTGATACTAACATCCCCACACCCTGTGGGGGGTCTACGGTCCCCAGTACCCACTAGACCAACATCCCCACACCCTGCGGTGGGGGTCTACAGTCCCCACTCCCCAGTACCCACTAGACCAGCATCCCACACCCTGCGATGAGAGGTCTACGGTCCCCAGCACCCACTAGACCAGCACCCCTCACCCTGCGTTGGGAGGTCTACGGTCCCCAGTACCCACTAGACCAACATCCCCTCATCCTGCGGTGGGGGTCTACGGTCTCCAGTACTCACCGGACGAGCTGGCGCCGGACTCCACATGTGCTGAAAACAAAACAAATTCATTGTTATTTTAAACATTCACCAAACACTCACAAAATATATTAAATCTCCTTCAATTGCCTGCAGGTAATTAACTGCGGCATAGAAATGGAACACGAAGAAGAGTTCCCTGCCCTTCAAGACCTTTCGGTCCAATCCTGAACTGAACGCTACACTGAGGCTGGTAACTTGCAGAAATAGGGGATTACTTAATTAGCAATACAATCAATGAATTAGTAAATTAACCTCAATGAGTGGTTATATAGTCTAATATCCCTTTATCGAGTCATTGTTGATCCATCGAATTAATTTCTTGGCATTTCGGAAATTTCCCTAATCAGAATTAATGACTAAAAAGCTTATCAGTGATAGACTACAGCTTAAGATCAAAATTAAACATTACATACGTCAACAACTAGCGCCATTCCTTCAACCTAAGTTTCGTGATCATTGATGAATTGATCATAAATATCAAACTATACTATTTAAACGTTGAGCCACTGAACTATTGGCAAGGCAGGGTGCGCGCAGGAAACTGATATGTGCTGCGTCTTCTTACATTTCATGTGATGCTTTATAATTAAGTGGAGTAATAAATAAAAGGTAGCCACAGTATGTATATTATTACTTTCGGTGTATACAAGCAAACATGAATTAACCCAATTATTCTTAATATATTGTCGGGAAAACTTATATAACATATTAACCCAAAAACTTAATTTACCGCGCCCGGACTGACGCTATCACGCAGAACGGTCGTTATGCCGCCACAAGATCGACTATAATGTAGCTATAAATATGGTTAATATTAAGACATATTGTCAGTAAACTTACATTTAGAGCTGGAAGATCTCTTCTTGCTGCCTTTCCCCATACTGACGACTTGCTGTCACTTCCTAGTAATATATTCAGGTAAGTAAAGACTGCCAGGGGTTATGGTATTGAGACGCTACGTAAAGCCTGCAAGACGTTATGATATTGAGACGCTACGTAAAGACTGCCAGGGGTTATGATATTGAGACGCTACGTAAAGCCTGCAAGACGTTATGATATTGAGACGCTACGTAAAGACTGCCAGGGGTTATGATATTGAGACGCTACGTAAAGCCTGCAAGACGTTATGATATTGAGACGCTACGTAAAGACTGCCAGGGGTTATGATATTGAGACGCTACGTTAAGACTACCATCGGTGTATGCTACTAGCGCGGGTCTGAATATGAGCACAATGTTGTATGGAGCGCTGCTGATGCTTCCATGTGCAATATATGACAGTTCAATATCAGAATATTGGTTGTGAATAACTCGATCGATTGAGGCCTCATAACAAGTACATCCATTGACATGCGCCGTTTAAATCACAACTGATATTTGGATTTTCAGTGACAAATGAGCTCAGTTACTTTAATAAATCCTTGCGTAAGATTGGTTGGTGTCGACTGATAAGTGCGGTCTCTTTGTCTTCACGAGTGCTGATGCCACTAGTCGTGCAGTGAGCTCAATATTTTGCTTGTGATACATTCATTATTTCCATGAGATTTTTCCTTTTGGTTGGCGTTCAATGGCATGGAACTAATCGAGGTGGTACTGGCGAACCGAACTGGTTGGCAATGGCGAGTTTACCCACACAACATTGCATATTAAAGTCGTTTTTGTCTCCTTGCATTGAATGATTTTACGGAATTGCAGAGTTCTTAATTGTGGTTCCAGGCCTGCAATTGGATGGTCTCGCTTAAATTTTTATGGCGTGACTTTTACATTTTCAAGACTCTCTAGTCATTTTTTAGTCATTTTTAGTCATTTATAGTCATTTTTGTCATTCACTTGGCAGAGCAGGCTTTGCCAGGTCGAGCGGGCAACGGTCAGGTTTGAAATAAATTGTCTTGACTTGAGCCTGATCCGGTTACAAAACGCGGTGTTGCAGATGCAGATGAATCAATAAGCTATTCTAATCTTGTACAATGAATTTTCTATGATGAGCTGCAATCTTTGAAGAGTTCGGTTGTGCATGATGAACCATAATAATATGCGTACGATGAGAGAGTGGTGCGGATGATGAGGAGCGACAGAACAAGTGAATGA
Source organism: Hyalella azteca (assembly GCF_000764305.2). Classification (NCBI taxonomy): domain Eukaryota; kingdom Metazoa; phylum Arthropoda; class Malacostraca; order Amphipoda; family Hyalellidae; genus Hyalella; species Hyalella azteca. The sequence continues at coordinate 39,597 of NW_025931247.1, forward strand.
TAACACTAATGATAACACAACAATGATATCCGTCACCATATGCCCAGCACCAGACTGGGAGGATATCATTACCTTGAAGCTTGTAAATACTTATACACTTATAGCCATAAATATATACACTTATAGTCATAATAATGACTGAATCTGTCCACTGCGCCATCAATGTCTTTCTCCGACTCAGCCTTCACCAAGAAACAGATATTCTACTGAGCCTCCAACATGAAATGAAGAGTCGAGTACTCTAGGTCTCGCACGAGGTAACAGGTTCTTCACTAACGGACAAAAGAGACAATGAATCACACAGCTCTGCCTATATTATTGGACTAAAACAATATCTGGAGGAGCACGAAGGCTACGACCAGATAAAAGATTCGGTGGACACTGCGGTGCGCAGAGCTGATCACTGCCGTGTTCCTGCTATCTGTTAATCTCTTATCGCGATGAGATATCAGCGAGGCAACGGTCACTGATAAGCGCCCGACGCAGCAAACTAGCCCGATGAAGGCAGCTACGCTATTAACCTAAAAAGAGTTTACACTAAAACTTATATATGTCACAATGAATTTTCAACCTAGAGTTGGATAAATTCCGAATTCATATTTAAACAGCCCCCGAAGATCCACCTCTTGGTTTGGTTCGAAAGTTTATAGACTCTAGCAGCGTTCATATCCTGACTTCATACAATTTTATGGTCTAGGCTTCAATGACCAAAACGCATGGGTGGAAAGCAAAATGTAAGTAACGAATGAAGAGAACATTATAGATTTATTTGCTAGGACGAACTAAACGATGTTGGTTAAGGCACCCTAGACTAGAGGGTGCATGAGCGCCGAGAGATACATGTATCTCCTCAGTTGTAATTGAGCAAATGCACGCTCTGCTGTACAGGCCTTGTGAGACAAGCTAGCTAAACCGTTATTTTAGTCTGTCTTCTAATGCTTTTACAGCAAGTGCCTCAGATGATGTTTTAGGCGTGACTAGCACCGCACCAAGGTGTTTGAGGCGTGAGAGTTGTGTGATCAGACAACACTAGCACCGCACCAAAGTGTTTGAGGCGTGAGACTTGTGTGATCAGACAACACTAGCACTAGTATTGTAACACACGCTCGTGAGTGTTGCGAGTCCTGCATGGTATAAGTATTGTTTTACACGCTCGTGAGTGTTGCGAGTCCTGCAGTGTATAAGTATTGTATTACACTCTCGTGAGTGTTGTGAGTCCTGTATGGTATAAGTATTGTATTACACGCTCGTGAGTGTTGTGAGTCCTGCATGGTATAAGTATTGTATCACACGCTCGTGAGGTTTGTGAGTCCTGCATGGTATAAGTATTGTATTGCACGCTCGTGAGTGTTGTGAGTCCTGCAGAGTATAAGTATTGTATTACACTCTCGTGAGTGTTGTGAGTCCTGCAGGGTATAAGTATTGTGTTACACGCTCGTGAGTGTTGTGAGTCCTGCAGAGTATAAGTATTGTATTACACTCACGTGAGTGTTGTGAGTCCTGCAGAGTATAAGTATTGTGTTACACGCTCGTGAGTGTTGTGAGTCCTGCAGTGTATAAGTATTGTGTCACACGCTCGTGAGTGCTGTGAGTCCTGCAGTGTATAAGTATTGTGTCACACGCTCGTGAGTGCTGTAAGTCCTGCAGTGTATAAGTATTGTGTCACACGCTCGTCAGCGATGTTAGTTCAAAGACGGCCTTAGTTCCGGGAGTCGCTGACTCAGACCAACACTCGACGGCTGTAGGGGCTTACGCTGCTATCTTATCTACAGATAGGTACCAGGCTGATATCTCAGCCACTCATAGCATGACTCTGTACTCATAAAGCTCTAAATACCTTATATCCTGTATGAAAGCAAGGGTTTTTTCATACCCAATGTTGAGACGTAAAAATAATGGAAGTTCTTACATTCATCGTTTCAGAATCGGCTGCTTGATTAATTAAACAGACACAAAGGTATTTTCGATCCCGGTGCTGTTAAACCGATAGTTTCTGAGTAGAAACTACGGACGAAATTCGAAGAAACTACATTTATTACGCGCACATGTCAGTTAAATGTTGGGTTTGGCACGCTTGCTTGATGCATTACATCTTAAGAAATCTCAGAGAATAAAATTGAAGTATTTGGGATTAGGGACGGCGGGATTCTGAACTTGCCGGAATTTCAATCCAGGGCAACGCCGAGTCCAACTGATAGCATTATAATTGTAATATAATTATAACAATAATAATAGTAATAATAATGATAATAATAATAATAATAATATTAATAATGACAATAATTATTAATATTATTAATTAATAATAATAATTATTAATTATTATTATTATTAATATAAACTACACTAGTATTATCAATAATGATAGCAATTAAGATAGTAAAATTGAAACAAGCATGCCAGTTAATACTAGACCTTCGCATATAAAAATTAATAACCTTCGCCTAATAAAGTAAATGCGTAAATTATAGTGAAAGCCTGGAAATCTGCGGTAATAGATTATATTACTCCAAAGCCAAAGTCTTGACCCTCAAACAGTAAGTTTAAAGAGGTATAGATTGCGAATGAAAGTCACTTGGTTTTACCAGCTCTCCCACCACCAGAACTATATTTCCTCACTAATCTGTGATCAGCCATTCACGTTTCTAGACCTTGGTTTCTTATCCTATAGTCCACAAAAATAAAACAATATGTGTTACGCAACAGCCTGCCGTTACCAAGTCTCGTGGCTTTGCCGTTACCAAGTCTCGTGGATAATCCCCGAATTAAAGTTCCGCGCGAACTTTCCGCTCCTGCGGACGTGACCAGCAGGTTATTACTTGTTAATAGTTTCCGCCTTTCCGATTCAAAAGTTCTTCATGGACTCTTTTTCTGGAGTGGAGTATTTCGTCAGCTTTGACCGGTGACAGACATACCTGTGGTTGTACTTAAATTTGAAAGAAACAAAGAATTTTCATACAAGTAACGGTAATATTACTTGATACAATTGAAACATAAAGTGATAACTGATAAAAGGTTAACGATTGGATCACTTGAATCAA
>NW_025931248.1:0-1437 GCF_000764305.2 Hyalella azteca
TTGGAGAGCTCCATCATGCAGGCAAAAGTGAGCTTCAACCTGTAAAGAGAGGAGAGTATACTTTCGATACCTGTTGATTGAGAACATAATAAGTTAATTGCATGCATGTTCATTGTCAACATAAAATCAGCTTCATGGCATGCATGTTTATTGTCAACATGAAATTACATTCACCACACGATTGTTTATTGTCAACAATAAAATCAGTTAATTTCAAGCGTGCTTATTGTCAATAGAAATTTTCTCTATTGAATATATTATATTCATTTTCAACGTTAAATTAACTGTTTTTCATGAATGTTCATTGTCAAAGTGTAATGATGACAAAATGAAGCTCTAGCATCGATTATTCGACATTGGCACGCAGATTACTCGACATCGCGCAGCTTCCAAATTAGATACACAATAGTTAGATAGATATTAGTTTAAATTTAATTGATTAAACATTGGTTTAAATGATTCTCACTACCACAAACACATATCGTTTCCATGGATGGGACAATTTGATATAACTAATACTCATCATTATTAGATGTGTTTATATACAATGCAAAATTTTAAATTAGAAAAATAATTTAAATTCAAATATAAATTTCTCTCTAACTAGTGAGCTTTAAACAATCACGAAAAAGCGTGTTGATTGAATTTGTAAGAACTGAATATGCACTCATTATATATATTATCTTTTCGAAGGAAAGATATATTTTCCTACTTTTTCTTTTTGTGTTGATCATTTTATAACCACAGTAAAAGCAGGGACAATTTTTTTTATTTGTAAGACACGAAGGAATCCTTTCCTTTTTCATTTTCTTTTTTCCTTTTTTCACTGAATGAATGCAAAAAAAAACAGTAAAGTCACACGGTGCGCTTAAAGCAATTTTTCGTCATATGCATAGAGCTGCTATTGAATTATTGCTGTAACATTCGCAACCGCTGTAAAAATTCCCCATATGGACCTTGGGTGTTTATGAATTTATTTCAACTACCTAGATCAGCAAACAATATTGCTCAATTGCTTTGCAATCTTTGGATTTTTTTTACAGCCGACACAGAAGCATTAAAAATTTTTAGCAATGTCTACGCGAATATCTACGTGAATGTCCTCTTATTTATTTATTCATTATGTGATAAATTTTACAGAAAATAGACAATGTGTGCCTATTATACACGCACGTGCTTTTTTAGATACTTCAATAACTATGAAACAAATTTTTTGCAAAGCCTTGTCGAGAAAATATGCAAAATCTTTATTAGATAAGAGCTGTGGTCCTTATGAGACATAATTACGTTTTGGTACGTCCTAGACAGCTTACCTTTTCTACTCGAAAAATATATTTCCTAAGATTTATTAAGAGTGCCTAACTCCTACACATAAATTTGAAGTCTTATTGCCACAACATTCATTTATCGTTAACTGCATGGAAAATTGCCTCATTT
>NW_025931249.1:0-9867 GCF_000764305.2 Hyalella azteca
GTGACAAGAGTGTTATGTGACAAGAGTGTTATGTGACAAGAGCGTTGCGTGACAAGAGTGTTATGTGACAAGAGTGTTGTGACAATAGTGTTATGTGACAAGAGTGTTATGTGACAAGAGTGTTATGTGACAAGAGCGTTGCGTGACAAGAGTGTTATGTGACAAGAGTGTTGCGTAACAAGAGTGTTATGTGACAAGAGTGTTACGTGAGTTGCACGAGTGTTATGCAGGCTACACAAGTGTTCTATTGGAGTATCACAACTGATATAAATGCTGCAAAATTACTATACAGGCTACACAATAGTAATACAGTGTACGCGAGTATTGTTATACAGCTTACACAAGTGCAATACAAGTAGCGGGAGTGTTATGCCAGCGTTGAAGTATTTGTGTATTCCGTGACAATGATTACTGAAGATTCGGCGTCGATCGATCAACATTTGACGTCGATTAATGCAGATTCGCTAAAACTACTTAAGATTCGACTTCGATAGATGCAGATTATTCGATTCAACAAATTATCAGGTGCAGAAACTTCGACGATCTTCCCTGAATTGGCATAGAAAGTGCCTCAATAATCGTCGTTGCGCCCCGCGACATTGCCCTCTCCGTTGCCCACTCCAAATGGGGGTTTGTCTATGTCGATCGAGCAAGAATTTGCATTAATTTCTTCATCGATCCGCCTTAATCTTCATCGATCGATCAAGACCTGATTGACTGGGAATGGAATAGAAAGTTAAAGAGAAAGAGGAATGGAAAGCTATGGAGGAAATAGAATAGAAAGATAAAAATAAAGAGGAATGGAAAGTTAAAGAGGAAATAGATTAGAAAGTTAAAAACAAGAGGAACGAAACGTTAAAGAGAAAGAGGAATGGGAAGCTAAGGAGGAAATAGAATATAAAGCTAAAAAGAAATGAAAAGTTAAGAAGTAAAGTGAGCGGGGAAAGTACAAGATGAAGAGGAATGGAAAGTCAAGGAGTAAAGTGGGCGGTAAAGTAGAAGATGAAGAGGAATGGCAAGTTAAGGAGTAAAGTGAGCGGGAAAGTAAAAGGTGAAGTGAATGTACCTCTGGAATGGCTGGCGCTTGACGTAGTTCTCCCTGACGTAGTCCTGCACCTGCTTCTGGGTCCGCCCGCTGTACCTGCAAGACCAGTACCATTACGGGGGTACCGTGGTGACGAGGGTACCACGGCAACGGTACCACGGTAACGGGGATACCACGGCAACAAGGGTACCACGGCAACAAGGTCACAATCAAGTGAAGAATAAAATGTATCAGCTTTTCTCTTAAATTATTGGGAGTTTTAGGGTGAAGTGAGCCGCTGGTTCTCTCCCCACCTGAAGGAGCCCCTGGTTCTCTCCCCACCTGAAGGACGAGCCCCTGGTTCTCTCCCCACCTGCAGGAGCCCCTGGTTCTCTCCCCACCTGAAGGAGCCCCTGGTTCTCTCCCCCACCTGAAGGAGCCCCTGGTTCTCTCCCCACCTGAAGGAGCCCCTGGTTCTCTCCCCACCTGAAGGCTGTCTCTTATACACATCTAGATGTGTATAAGAGACAGCGTTAGCACTCATCAGGACACAAAGACAACGGTCGTCTTTGGCTGTTATAACAGCCCTGCCCGTTAGCACTCATCAGGACACAAAGACAGCGGTCGTCTTTGTCTGTTATAACAGCCCTGCCCGTTAGCACTCATCAGGACACAAAGACAACGGTCGTCTTTGGCTGTTATAACAGCCCTGCCCGTTAGCACTCATCAGGACACAAAGACAACGGTCGTCTTTGGCTGTTATAACAGCCCTGCCCGATAGCACTCATCAGGGCACAAAGACAACGGTCGTCTTTATCTTTTATAACAGCCATCATGACATAACAGCGACATTAATCTCTAGCTGTTGTAACAGCAAATCAAGTATTAAATAAAAGCTAACCGAGGGAAGCAGGCAACCCTCGCTAGCAAGAGTGAGGGAAGAGAGTAACGCGATCTACTAGAAAGTTCAACGAACTTCTAAGTTCATTATAAGTTAGAGAAAATTATCTGGTGAAATTAATAACATTTCACATATGATGAGAATTTCAAGCACATTTAGCAAGTTAATGAGAAGTTACAAGAAAGTTAGGTAAGCCGAAGGAAAGTGACTAAGTTACAAGAAAGTTAGGTAAGTTAAAGGAAAGTGACTAAGTTACAAGAAAGTTAGGCAAGTTAAAGGAAAGTGAATAAGTTACAATAAACTTCGGTAAGGTAAAGGAAAGTGACCAAGTTATAAGGGAAATAAGTATTTAGCAACAAAGTTAGACCAGTTAATATGCTGTAGAAAAAGCTACCTTACTAGAATGTTAACAAATTGAAGAAAAATTACAAGTTACGGGAAAGTAACTAGGTTACAAAGAAGTAAGGCAACATACAAGAAAGAAAGTCACATAGAAACTGGGAACTATTTAAGTTATAGGAAAGTAACAAAGTTAAAGAAAAGTTAGTAAATTATATAGGAAAGTTACCAAGTTACAGAAAACAAAGTATACAGGAGAGTTACAAAGTTAAAAGAAGAAACTAAGTTACAGACGAGTTACAAAGCTGAAAAAAGTAATTAAGTTACAGACGAGTTTCAAAGCTAAAAAAGTAACTAAGGTATGGGAAAGTTACAGCAAAGTTACAGTAAAGTTACAGGAAAGTTTCAGGACAATTACAGGAAAGTTACAGGAAAGCTACAGTAAAGTTACAAGAAAGTTTCAGGGCAATTGCAGGAAAGTTACAGGAAAGTTACAGGAAAGCTACAGTAAAGTTACAGTAAAGTTACAGTAAAGTTACAGGAAAGTTACAGCAAAGTTACAGTAAAGTTACAGGAAAGTTACAGCAAAGTTACAGGAAAGTTACGGGAAACCTACAGGAAAGTTACAGGAAAGCTACAGTTACAGCAAAGTTACAGGAAAGTTACAGGAAAGTTACAGTAAAGTTACAGAAAAGTCAAAGTAAAGTTACCGGAAATTTACAGGAAAGTTACAGGAAAGTTACAGGAAAGTAACAGTAAAGTTACAGGAAAGTTACAGTAAAGCTACAGTGAAGTTACAGTAAAGTTACAGTAAAGTTGCAGTAAAGTTACAGTAAAGTTACACGAAAGTTACAGGAAAGTTACAGTAAAGTTACAGTAAAGTTACAGTAAAGTTACAGGAAAGTTACAGGAAAGCACACACCTCAGGCAAGTGCCCCCCATACGCAAGCTGTGGGGGAGACAGGGGGAGGGGGGTTAGCGCCCCACACAAGTGTATGGGTCAAGTCTATTGCAAATTATACATATACACGCGGTATACACTGTATACAAACGAATCAACTCGAATAATACACACATATATCAAATCAACTCATATATACAACACAGAGTATATTAACATGGGCTAGAAACATACAATACAATCATGTACTAGTGACGTATTAGTGATACAAGAGTAACGCACGAGTAATACGTTAGTACAAGTAATGCGTTATTGTACGTAGGTAACAAATTAGTACTATTAAAGTAACGCTCTAGTAATACGTTATAGCTCTAGGAATGCGTTATAATTTGTTGGTAATTAATGCAATAGTCATACATAAGTAAGGCTCTAATAATACGTTATAGCTCAATAATGCGTTATAATTCATTGGTAATTAATGCAATAGTCATACATAAGTAACGCTCTAATAATACGTTATTATACGCAGGTAACGCATTAGTAATGTCTTAGTAACGCACTAGCAACGCGTTATTTAAGATTACCTCGCCCTGTGTTTCCGCATCCGCAGCGCCGCAAAGAGAGAGAAATGAATTACATCGTTAGAAGATATACGGTGTACTGCAGTACATTGTACAGCAGTACATTGTACAGCAGTACATTGTACAGCAGTACATAGTACGGCAGTACATTGTACAGCAGTACATTGTACGGCAGTACATTGTAAGGCAGTACATTGTACAGCAGTACATTGTACAGCAGTACATTGTACAGCAGTACATTGTACGGCAGTACATTGTACGGCAGTACATTGTACGGCAGTAACCCAGTTCATAGTACAGCAGTACCTATAGTAGTATAACAATACATATCGCTAGACGTACCAGTACATAACCGGTTAGTACAGCAGTACAAGGGATTTACAACGGCTTCCACCTTAGCTTTAGTAATATAAATATGCTTTTATTCCAGTCCGCGTGTACAAAATAGAATACGGACAAAGTCGTAAATGAGAGGAATGCTGCACTCACACACCCCTCACATGAGAGGAATGCTGCACTCACACATCCCTCACATAAGAGGAATCACTCACACATCCCTCACATACGAGGAATTACTCACATATCCCTCAGGATGAAGCTTTATGAGGAAGCGCCGAACCTGTTAACCCTCGTGGTCCTGGGGGATATAATATTAACCTGTTAACCCCTCGTGGTCCTGCGGGACGTAATGGTAAATTGACCTGTTAAGGGGAGCGTCTGGCCACTTTTTTTTCTCGGCTGTTTACAGATGGATCACTTTGAAACTTGGTACAACAATGTAAAACCGATTGGAAAATTGGGAAAATGCCAATATAAATCGATATTTTAATTGCGAATCGAATGGTATATCTCCCATTGCTGTAGCTTCAAAACCCTAGAAGGAGATAGGTTTGCCGTGACAATAAGTTAACTTTTCAGGAGAGCGAGACAAAGTCCCGCGCGCATCGCAATAGGCACTCAATATAGCAAGGATACAAAACTAAACGTTACTGGAGCTTGATTCCAGTCAAGGATGGTGGGAGCGACTGCCTGCACACCAAACCGTACGACGTCAAGCGGGTAACTGTGCTGCAACTGAAGACACTATATATAGTGCCCGGCAGCTAATTTCCCCCTATCTTATTTGTTAAAGAACTCCCCCCACCCCCCACCCTTGCGAGATCTGTTGCGAACGCATAAATCAACGCACAGAGATGGGTTTGGTACCGTTGGATAGGCCAGAATGTTAGCTGTAAGCTGAAAATAAAAACTGGAAAAGCCAAAATCCAAAAATTTTGGCCAGACGCTCCCCTTAACCCCGTCGTGGTTCTGGCGGGACATAAGATTAACCTTTTATTGACCTTTTTACAACACTTCTCTTTAACTTTACTTCTTGTTGTTTGTTTGTTTGTCTGCCACAAATCTTGTAATTGAAATTTAACACACTTCTACCTGTCCAATCGATCTGAAATTTTGCACACTTGCATAAAGTTGAAGACAATGCATGAATCAATTGACAGAATAAATAATTGCGAAAAAAAATTTATATAGGTATTAAACAAATTTGAAAATTTTTTTTAATTTTCAAAAATAAAATGAGAAATTCATTGTACATCATTAACATTGGAGACACTGGATTCTTTAGAAGTGTTGTCTTTGAAAAGTAATTTTTAAAAGTATATTTTACGGTTAATTTCCGTGGACTGCTGTAACACGAGCGACCCCATGTGGGTCGCCGCCAGGTTAACATCAACGCCCTGAAGGTCCATAGCAACACCAACCTTTTATTACCGTTAAATTAAACTTTTTACTTGATCTTTAAATAGCATTCTTAACCTTTCATTAACTTTTAAGAGTAATATTTCATATAATACAACAGTAGCTGACCTTGGCTAGGTGCACCTTGATGCCGTACATGTCGCAGCGTCGTGCCAGGTTAACATCAACGCTTTGAAGGTCCATAGCAAATCAACCTTCCATTAACCTTAAATGAAACTTTTTACATGAACCTTTCTTTAACTTTTAAGAGTAATATTTTTATATAATACAGCAGTCGCTGACCTTGGCTAGGTGCACCTTGATGCCGTACATGTCGCAGCGTCGTGCGGTCTCCAGCAGGTTGAGGTCCGCGGCCCCTGGCGTCATGCCGCTGCAGTACAAGGCATAACATTAACCTCAGCCTTCAGGTTAATTTTTACTTTTAATTTTAACATAAATTTAATGTTAATTTATTGGACACAAAGACAGCGGTGGTCTTTGCCTGTTATAACAGCCCTGCCCGTTATAATTATTAATTAATTTAATAATTATTATTTAAAAAAAATAAATAATAATTCATTTATTATTAACTATGAAATACCCGACTAACTTGACGGAAAATTTTACTTATTATTATTGACGTGAATACTTAATGAATATTGAGCAATTTCATTTGCCGATGCAATAAATACTTTCTATAAAACAAAGAACATCGGAGCAAAGAGTAAAACCATTGCCAACCATCGAATTATGATGAGCTACTTAATGATGGTTAGTGATGCCAATTTTTTTATGGTTGGCGATGCCAATTGCAACACTGTGAGGTTATGAGCACCTCAGTGGGGATATGAGCAACACTGTGAGGTTATGAGCAACACTGTGGGGATATGAGCAACACTGTGAGGTTATGAGCAACACTGTGATGTTATGAGCACCTCTGTGAGGTTATGAGCAACACTGTGAGGTTATGAGCAACACTGTGAGGTTATGAGCACCACTGTGAGGTACTCACACGTGTTTCTTGTGGTTGTCCATGATCTTCCTCTCGAGGTGGTCGTCTTGTGAGGGCACGAACTTGTAGAGGGAGAGGTAGCGGTGGTCGGGGTAGTCTTCTTCTACGTAGTCACCGCACTCCGCTGCGCACCAATTGATACGCAGTCTTAATTATGGGCGATTGATACGCAGGCTTAATGATGGGTGATTGATACGCAGTCATAATGATGGGTGGTTGATACGCAGTCTTAGTGATGGGTGATTAAAATGCAGTAATGCTGGTAACGTGATAGATACGTAGCGATACTAATGGATAATTTGATACACAACGAAAGTGGAAGAGTAATGCACTGTGCCGGTGTACTTAATGCACATAATGAGGGGACAAAGTGATTAATGAGCCTTGATTAAGAAGAGATTGTCAGCTTAGGAGATACCTAATTAAAATTTAGAGCCGTCACCGGCCAAGATCTTAGCCCATACAGCGGCGTTTTATGAGGACAGAGCCGTCAGTAAATACGTGGCCATTTATTATTAAAACAGCGCTGCGCCGGCGCTGATTTAGGGACGGACAGGGCCGGGAAAACTGCGCGGCGCCGGCGCTGATTTAGGGACGGACAGGGCCGGGAAAACTGCGCGGCGCTGCGTGAACGAATTGCCCGGCAGAGAGAGAAGATGAAGACTTGGAAAAAAAGGAAGCTGACTTCTTTCTTTATTCTTTAATTATAGTAACAAAATCAGTTATTTGACTACATTACTAGCGCTAGTTTTTATTAACCACACCATCACACCTTGCACAATATAGGACGCTAGCAGGGCGGCGGTGTTGGTGTTGCACACGAGCTGGCCGTGCGCGAGGTCTCGCTTGATCTGCAGGGCGACGAGGTAGCGCGTGTACTCCTCCTCCAGCTGCCCGGGGTCCGGCGTGTAGAACTTCACGCAGAACCTTAGAACTGGCTCCACCTGACTCAGGCATACCTGTGGGGGACAGGGGTCAGAACCTCAGAACTGGCTCCACCTGACTCAGGCATACCTGTGGGGGACAGGGGTCAGAACCTCAGAACTGGCTCCACCTGACTCAGGCATACCTGTGGGGGACAGGGGTCAGAACCTCAGAACTGGCTCCACCTGACTCAGGCATACCTGTGGGGGACAGGGGTCAGAACCTCAGAACTGGCTCCACCTGACTCAGGCATACCTGTGGGGGACAGGGGTCAGAACCTCAGAACTGGCTCCACCTGACTCAGGCATACCTGTGGGGGACAGGGGTCAGAACCTCAGAACTGGCTCCACCTGACTCAGGCATACCTGTGGGGGACAGGGGTCAGAACCTCAGAACTGGCTCCACCTGACTCAGGCATACCTGTGGGGGACAGGGGTCAGAACCTCAGAACTGGCTCCACCTGACTCAGGCATACCTGTGGGGGACAGGGGNAGCAGGAGCAACAGCTGAGTCGCCCTAACGAGACTAGCAGACGACAGCAGACAGGGAGGACGGGTGAGGGTAAGAGAGGGGAAATGGAGGGAAGGAAGATAAAGAGAGGAGACTTGGTGGGAATAGAAAGATGTGGAAAGTGGAGGGGAAAGAGGGGAAGTGGAGGGAAGAAAAAAGAGAGGGGAAGTGGAGGGAGGGAAGAGAAATAAGGAGTAAGTGGAGCGAAGAGAGAGGAAGTGAAGGGAATAGAAAGGGAGGAGGAATAAGTGGAAGGAAGAGAAAGAGGGGGAAAGTGGAGGGAAAATAGGGGAAGTTGAGGGAGGAAAAAGAGAGGGGACCTGGGCGAATAGAAAGATGAGGGAAGTGGAGGGAAGACCAAAAGAGTGAAGCAAGGAAGGCGGAGATTGATGGGTATAAAAAGATTTCTATATATCCATTATCACTTCAAGCGGTGGTCTTAACATCGCTATTTTTATTCATAATAAAAATGATAAAGACTTACGTGCTGTTAATATACCGTATGGGATAAAAACAAACAATAAGTCTAGTTCAGAATAAATAGCCTGCATGATTTATATTGTACAAATTGTGACGCACTTTCTTCCAGAGCAGGCGTAGCATTGATACGAGCAAAACTGGGTCAAGATGACCCACACAAGGGCAGACAGTGCATCGCTATTTGGACAAAGTCCTCTAATTTCTCTGAGTGCAGGTTAGGGAGAGACAGGGCAGACCCAACACGGTGAGATAGACCCGCATATATGGGACTGCAGACCTTACCGTCACAGACCAACTAATGTGGACTGACAGACACCCATATATGCGCTACACACCTACACAACACACGCACTACACGCACACACAACACACGCACACAACACGCACACACTATACCCACACAGCACACACTACACGCACACTATACCCACACAGCACGCACTACACGCACACACAATACCCACACAGCACGCACTACACGCACACTATACCCACATACGCTGCACACCCACACACAATACGCACACACTACACCCACATATACACTGCACACTCACACACAACACACGCACTACACATACACTACACTACACGTACACACACTACATCCACATATACACAGCACACTAACAAGCTCACATTCCTCAACGATGCAAGCAGATTCAAGTACTTGTTTTCATCAAAATATTTTATTCTATTCTATCTAGTTATTTTGAACTGAGGATAGCGCTGGTCTCCGAAACCTTTTCAATGACTTATGAGACATATGAGATGAGTACCTGTTATCTCTTAAATGAATTCATTTTCCTTACCGGTACCCTTTATATTTAATTGAATTCACGAGAATTCAATTCTAAACGAGAATTCTAAAGACAAAAATTGTTTGGTTATTTGATAGTGTTTGGGGTAAATAAATGCGTATAATTGCAACTCTGAGGGAAGAATGGAGAAATTTCTTCTCACCTAACGGAATTTATATTTTCGTGGGGTTTGTTCCAGGGCTCTGCACACCCACGTATGCACTTCACACCAGTAAACAAACTAAACGCACACACACACATATTGTGCACCAATATATGCACTGCACATGCACACAAACGTAAATTATCAAAAATACTTAATAGTTTGTAAATCAGTCAGCTAATCATCGATGGTTTTTTAATCTAAGTCCACAGATCACAGACAAGAAACCGTCTGCTACGAGTACATAAGGATCTCTTTCCGTGGCAGGGCCGAGGCTGTTCAACGTCCTACCTTAAGGGGTCTAAGAGAGGGGGAGTTCACCCTGGAGACCTTCAAGAGACGACTAGACGTGTTCCTGGGCACAATCCCAGATCGACCTCCCCTGCAACACTACCAGCGGCGAGAAGCAAGCAACAGCATCGTGCATCAGGTGGCCCAAATGAGGGCGGATGAACGATAATCAGAGGCGGCGATCCATCGTGGCCTGGGACTGCT
>NW_025931249.1:9968-41949 GCF_000764305.2 Hyalella azteca
TACACATCTGATGTGTATAAGAGACAGGTATTTCTCCAGGGCTTAGTGGTACATAATTCAGGTTGCCTAAAATCGGCCAAATCCGAGAACAAAAAAGGCCAAAAAAGGCCGATAATTCAATGTATACTAGTTTATTTGTTTACATCGCATGAATTAAACATGTCAGTGTTCATTCAGTATATACTGCTTAGTACCCATTCAGCGATGCCATTACACACTTTATTTTCAACAGTAGCCATTAAACACTTTCAGAATACGCCGTTTTCATTGAACACTTTCACAACACACTGTATTCATTGAACACTTTCACAACACACTGTATTCATTGAACACTTTCACAACACACTGTATTCATTGAACACTTTCACAACACGCTGTATTCATTGAACACTTTCACAACACACTGTATTCATTGAACACTTTCACAACACACTGTATTCACTACCAGCGCGCGTTGCCCGGCCATGAATGAAGCGACTCACGCGCACACGCGTATATGAGTCATGCCTCCACATACTTCACAGCTGGTTTCACTTTTAACAGCATTCTTATGTCATAATTCTTAAATAAAGTTAGTATATCGAACCTGAAAACCTGTTTTATGTTCTAGAAATGAGCCTTGAAAAAGCAGAAAAATTGAGCCTTGAAAAAGCAGAAAAAGCAGTTAAGTTCATTAACGCAATTGTGAGTTTTCAACAGACATTGAAATGCTAGCAAAAGCATCGGTATTGTTCATTAAAAAAATGATTTTTTATGTAGGGTAATATATGAAAGCTGTCGCATTAGCACTAGTACGTATAATTGTTTAGCTGTACTGTGGTTACTGTACCAATAAAACCTTAATAATATAGAAACGTTTACTAATCGTTTTATGAATATTTAGATTATTTTTAATTTAGATCGAGCGAAAATAAATTTTTGGTGTTCACTTGGTCGAATTCCAACCATTGAGTAATCGTTTTCAAAAGCACCCTCTTGTGTCAAGTGATATAATGCGATTAGATGAATGACATACATTCCAGATGTTGCGGATTTAGTTGAGTTATCCGCTATAAACAAGTATTCACGAATGTATGCAATATCTTCAAGTGAAGATACAGTTTTCATGTGTTTCCTCGCATAAATAAATGTAACACTTGAAGGATTCTAAGGATACCAAGGATGCACATGCACGTACGTAGCACGTATCAGTGCGACGTGCAGAACGAGTGTCAATGTTAAAAAATATGACCAATTATTTTTCTGAGTAAGCACGGCAAATCATGAAATGGAATCATCATCCTAGGAACTGTGTTGACATGTTTCAACGCTGTACCTGCATGGCAAGTCACGAAACAGAATCATCAGCCAAGTAACTGTGTTGACTCATGAGTCAACAGCTCCCGGTGTTGACGGCAGAGTTCACAACAAGCGCTTCTCACGCTCACGAGGCAATTTAATAGACTCTAATTGTACTGTTAGGTCTAACATGAAACTCGGTCGAAAGAAAATTTAGAGCTCGACTAAACAGTTTCTCTTTAGCCATGTGTTCAGAACAAATTTATAAAGATCTGCGTAGACGGCACGCTACCTGCTCCATTTCATACTCCGATGTGGTCTCTTCAGTTGCACTTTTTAAAGTTTACAACCCGATTTGTTTATATTCCGATTCATTGACAACCTGAGTCTTTAACGTTCCGATTCGTTGACAATCCGATTCTTCAACGTTCCGATTCGTTGACAATCCGATTCTTCAACGTTCCGATTCGTTGACAATCCGATTCTTCAACGTTCCGATTCGTTGACAACCCGATTCTTTCACGTTCCGATTCGTTGACAACCCGATTCTTTCACGTTCCGATTCGTTGACAATCCGATTCTTTAACGTTCCGATTCGTTGACGTTCGGGAGGGTGTCAGGAGGTGCCGCCCCACGCACGGCCGACCGTCATCGGCAGGGGTCGGGTTACGGTCGGTCGCGGTGCTCTGAGCAGCCGCCGCCCGCACTGCTGCTGGTCCCTTTCGTTGTTATGGTTGTGGTTATTCTTGTAGATCTTGTTACTGCTGTCCCGGGAGTTGCTGTTTTGGTTGTTATTATTGTTGGTCTCGAGGTTATTGTCATGTTATTACTGGTGCTTTCAGGCGCTTTGCCCTTCGTTATTATAAGTTTTTGAGTACAGCGTGTGTAACACGTATAGTACCTAGTGCACTTTACATGGGGTGTGTAGAGAACAGCGTGGGTGTAAATACATCGGTTCATGTGCACGTACTGCACGTAGCAACTGCATGAAATACGCATGCAACGTAAAGAGTGTTCATGAAGTGCACAAAGACACGCATGGTTCATGACCGCGCACAGCTTAAGAGTCCGTGCCCACTGCCTGAATGAAATTCAGAGCCACGATAAGCCAGCCGAGCTTTTCTACCCAGATTATATATATGAAGAGTAGAAAAATAAATTATAACTACAGTAAAAGTTAAAATAACTTCTTCAATGTTTTTGCAATGCGTTAGCCCTGCCAGAATGGGTGAGCTAAACTGCGACATGCGATCAATTTAACAGGAGTATTCAACTCGGCGCTGCAACCCGCGATAATTCTTTGCCCAGACTATAGGTGGTTCTTCGCATCCATGCGATGGTTGGGTGCTCCGGCATCAGGTTCAGGCAGCCATCATACCTCACCAGCATCAGGTTCAGGCAGCCATCATACCTCACCAGCATCAGGTTCAGGCAGCCATCATACCTCACCAGCATCAGGTTCAGGCAGCCATCATACCTCACCAGCATCAGGTTCAGGCAGCCATCATACCTCACCAGCATCAGGTTCAGGCAGCCATCATACCTCACCAGCATCAGGTTCAGGCAGCCATCATACCTCACCAGCATCAGGTTCAGGCAGCCATCATACCTCACCAGCATCAGGTTCAGGCAGCCATCATACCTCACCAGCATCAGGTTCAGGCAGCCATCATACCTCACCAGCATCAGGTTCAGGCAGCCATCATACCTCACCAGCATCAGGTTCAGGCAGCCATCATACCTCACCAGCATCAGGTTCAGGCAGCCATCATACCTCACCAGCATCAGGTTCAGGCAGCCATCATACCTCACCAGCATCAGGTTCAGGCAGCCATCATACCTCACCAGCATCAGGTTCAGGCAGCCATCATACCTCACCAGCATCAGGTTCAGGCAGCCATCATACCTCACCAGCATCAGGTTCAGGCAGCCATCATACCTCACCAGCATCAGGTTCAGGCAGCCATCATACCTCACCAGCATCAGGTTCAGGCAGCCATCATACCTCACCAGCATCAGGTTCAGGCAGCCATCATACCTCACCAGCATCAGGTTCAGGCAGCCATCATACCTCACCAGCATCAGGTTCAGGCAGCCATCATACCTCACCAGCATCAGGTTCAGGCAGCCATCATACCTCACCAGCATCAGGTTCAGGCAGCCATCATACCTCACCAGCATCAGGTTCAGGCAGCCATCATACCTCACCAGCATCAGGTTCAGGCAGCCATCATACCTCACCAGCATCAGGTTCAGGCAGCCATCATACCTCACCAGCATCAGGTTCAGGCAGCCATCATACCTCACCAGCATCAGGTTCAGGCAGCCATCATACCTCACCAGCATCAGGTTCAGGCAGCCATCATACCTCACCAGCATCAGGTTCAGGCAGCCATCATACCTCACCAGCATCAGGTTCAGGCAGCCATCATACCTCACCAGCATCAGGTTCAGGCAGCCATCATACCTCACCAGCATCAGGTTCAGGCAGCCATCATACCTCACCAGCATCAGGTTCAGGCAGCCATCATACCTCACCAGCATCAGGTTCAGGCAGCCATCATACCTCACCAGCATCAGGTTCAGGCAGCCATCATACCTCACCAGCATCNGAGGCAGCAAGTGAGGCAGCAAGTGAGGCAGCAAGTGAGGCAGCAAGTAAGGCAGCAAGTGAGGCAGCAAGTGAGGCAGCAAGTGAGGCAGCGAGGGGAGCTTCAAGTCTTCAACCAATTTATTAACAGCCTCGCACTGACCCTCGCGTCTGGCTCAGAGATACGGCTGCTGGCTGCAGCTACACTCAATGTAATAAAGGTTTATTTAATGATTATGTTGAATATATAGAGAATATTTAATTGTACTCATATATCTGTGACTCATCGCTATAGTGACTTCAGAGAGAGAAAAGCATATATCTTAAGTTTATTTCTATCGCATCGTCATGTCTAAAATAATAATACGAATAACTAGGTGGTTACGCAATAATGTGAGCTTGCTCCAATTGTTGAACCGTTACAGCAATAGGGTGGGCGTCAAATGTTGAACCGCTATAGCAATAGGGCGGGCGTCAAATGTTGAACCGCTATAGCAATAGGGCGGGCGTCAAATGTTGAACCGCTATAGCAATAGGGTGGGCGCCAAATGTTGAACCGCTATAGCAATAGGGCGGGCGTCAAATGTTGAACCGCTATAGCAATAGGGCGGGCGTCAAATGTTGAACCGCTATAGCAATAGGGTGGGCGCCAAATGTTGAACCGCTATAGCAATAGGGCGGGCGTCAAATGTTGAACCGCTATAGCAATAGGGCGGGCGTCAAATGTTGAACCGCTATAGCAATAGGGTGGGCGCCAAATGTTGAACCGCTATAGCAATAGGGCGGGCGTCAAATGTTGAACCGCTATAGCAATAGGGCGGGCGTCAAATGTTGAACCGCTATAGCAATAGGGTGGGCGCCAAATGTTGAACCGCTATAGCAATAGGGCGGGCGTCAAATGTTGAACCGCTATAGCAATAGGGCGGGCGTCAAATGTTGAACCGCTATAGCAATAGGGTGGGCGCCAAATGTTGAACCGCTATAGCAATAGGGCGGGCGTCAAATGTTGAACCGCTATAGCAATAGGGCGGGCGTCAAATGTTGAACCGCTATAGCAATAGGGTGGGCGCCAAATGTTGAACCGCTATAGCAATAGGGCGGGCGTCAAATGTTGAACCGCTATAGCAATAGGGCGGGCGTCAAATGTTGAACCGCTATAGCAATAGGGTGGGCGCCAAANCACCTGTAACACTACCAACGCACCTGTAACACTACCAACGCACCTGTAACACTACCAACGCACCTGTAACACTACCAACACACCTGTATCTGGAAGAGAGTGTAGGTATCGTCCAGCATTAGGATCTTTACAGCTAGCATCTTGCCGCCCCCCGACTTGTGTGGCGTGGCGGGTGGCGTGCGACCGGCCCCCGCCGTCCCAACCGCCACCTCGCCGCCGTTGGTGGTGGCGGCGGTGGCGGAGGAGCGGTTCAGAGACGCCGTGTTGCCGACGCTGTTGCTCAGGGTGCCGGAACTGCTAACGTCTGCACCCGCCATCTTCACTTAACTTCACTTACGTTAGTTTGTCAATAGCCTCGCTAGTGACTAATTATTATTATTGACTAATTCACTTTTAGTTGCCTTGGTGTATGGTGGCCTCGCACTTGTATGCGGTAACTACCGTCACTGGTCACGGTGTACACGAACTAGCGCCCACATTTATATGAATTAACTAGTCAACTGGATTAATTTTTTCACCACTCCTAGTATTTTTTTTCACTGCTACTATTCGAAACACTAATAGTATTTTAATCACAACTGTAATTTGTAACACCAACACAGATTTGCCACGGCAACACTTTTAAAATATGTTGAGCTAAAACACATGTAAATTGTTGCACGACTGTACAGTTCAGGAATTAAGAGTATAGAGCATTCTAAGCACTACATATTTTCGGTACAATAAGCTGCAACCAATAAACTGAAAATCAAAGTTTCGCCACACTTTCCTGGCTCAAAAAAAACAAAACCTATTGCTTAACTTTTATACTAAAATTTACTGATTTGAAAGCAAATCGTGCACGTTTTCCACAGTTCTGCAAGATAACAAAACAGCAAACTAATTATCATTGCTAAGCTCGCATCAAATGATGTCTCATACAATAACCTATACGCTTAGTTGATATTAACTGTTAAGTTAAGTACAGTACGTGTAACAAATATTGATAATACCGTCTGAAATATCTTAAACAATTCTACGCCCAATTAAGATAACTTTTCTTTTCAGATGCAGATGGTAAAATTAGCTCAAAAATATTTCATGCCGTTTCGGAAAATTTAAATAGAAGAATACTAAAGATTTATTTGAAACCTGAGTGATACGTTACTGAGATCAAGAAGCCAAGGCATGAGTCTCAATATTTTGACAAACATTTATGGTGAAGGAGCGGTCAGAGCAAAAAAAAGATATAAATTAAAATCTTCAGCAGTGCTAATCCCTTATTAGCATTGTGCATGCCAAGAATTTTCAATTTTATTATCAACTAGTGACAGAAATTTATGGCCAGTTTACCTCAAGCACGTAATTTGAAAAAAAAATAATAAGACTTCCACCCCAACAATTTCCTGTTACAGAGAAGAGGCCCCATAGTTCAGCCGAATCCAACAACTAAAAATTTCAAAACAATTTAAATTTTATAGAACATTTATGTTTAGTTTCAACTTTATGAAACATTTATAGGTAGATTGTTTTTTTCCAACACACTGTAAATTGAGAAGTTTAAGCGAGTAACGTTAGCGAGTCTGCGGAGCTCGCAGTGCACTGATAACTTCTTCACTTCGAGGTGAAGAAAAAGTGAGGAAGAGACGATGTGGGGAGTGTGAAGAGGTCCCTGGGGATTGCGGGGAGAGCGGCAGCCTGGGGAAGAGAAAACAAATTCGTTACTCGACAAGTAAACAGCAACGCGGGGAAGATGCGAGGGGAACATGGGGCCGTGGGGACACATGGGGCTGTGGGGACACATGGGCCGTGGGGACACATGGGGCTGTGGGGACACATGGGCCGTGGGGACACATGGGGACGTGGGGACACATGGGGCCGTGGGGACGCATGGGGACGTGGGGACACATGGGGCCGTGGGGACACATGGGGCCGTGGGGACACATGGAGCCGTGGGGACACATGGAGCCGTGGGGACACATGGAGCCGTGGGGACACATGGGGCCGTGGGGAAAGAAGGTGCATGCACTCAAAAAAATAACAACATAACAACGTCGGCTTTGAAGAATAGGACAAGTTTGCCTGTCGCCTATTCCTATAATAATAACATAAATTTAATAGGTCATGTTGTCTACATTGTGACACACTTTCTGAACGCGGCCCTATTGCTGGAGGCAACTGGGCCAGGATACACTAGAGCAAAAAGTGCATCGTAATTTGGACAAAGTTTCACTCATTTCTATGAGAGTGAGAAAATGAGAACTGGACACCCTCAAACTAATGAAAATGGTAAGGTTCTGTCATTAATGTACCTATATTTAAATTTATAGATATTGGATTATAATCGTAAATTTATGTGACATTAACATATAACAGGAACACATACATGAATGAACATTAATACGGGAGATTAAACTCCTAATAGGAAATAACATGAAACTATATGTATAAACTAATACACAGAGATATAGGACGAGATATTAAAAAAATTCTAAATATGGAAGCCATGAATCTAAATGATCCTGCACCGAATACCGTTCTATAAAAATTGTATAGCATCGGGTTACATAAAAAATCAAACGGAGCTTGAAACAAACCAACACAACGAACGAACTACTCGAACCTGTACTTGCAGGTAATGATATGTAACATAAGAGTACAGAATGTACTCGTAACACAGCACGGACACAGAGTACGAGCACACAGCATGAGCACACATCTCAAACACAGCCCGTGTACAGCACAAGAGGAACAAGCACAGCAGAGACAGCGTAAGCAACCGCACTAGCAACTGTGTTGCACAGCACAGCACAGCACAGCACAGCACAGCACAACACAGCGCTATCGCTGCTTGTCTGCCTGGCGACGGTGGCAGCTCAAACCTATAAGCGTATATTGCGTATAGTGACTGCTGCGCTCCATGCGTATAGCAGCAGCAGCAGCTGTAGCAGCTGTAGCAGCAGCTGTAGCAGCCGTAGCAGCAGCAGCAGCAGCAGCAGCAGCAGCAGCAGCAGCAGCAGCAGCAGCAGCAGCAGCAGCAGCAGCAGCAGCAGCAGCAGCAGCAGCAGCAGCAGCAGCAGCAGCAGCAGCAGCAGCAGCAGCAGCAGCAGCAGCAGCAGCAGCAGCAGCAGCAGCAGCAGCAGCAGCAGCAGCAGCAGCAGCAGCAGCAGCAGCAGCAGCAGCAGCAGCAGCAGCAGCAGCAGCAGCAGCAGCAGCAGCAGCAGCAGCAGCAGCAGCAGCAGCAGCAGCAGCAGCAGCAGCAGCAGCAGCAGCAGCAGCAGCAGCAGCAGCAGCAGCAGCAGCAGCAGCAGCAGCAGCAGCAGCAGCAGCAGCAGCAGCAGCAGCAGCAGCAGCAGCAGCAGCAGCAGCAGCAGCAGCAGCAGCAGCAGCAGCAGCAGCAGCAGCAGCAGCAGCAGCAGCAGCAGCAGCAGCAGCAGCAGCAGCAGCAGCAGCAGCAGCAGCAGCAGCAGCAGCAGCAGCAGCAGCAGCAGCAGCAGCAGCAGCAGCAGCAGCAGCAGCAGCAGCAGCAGCAGCAGCAGCAGCAGCAGCAGCAGCAGCAGCAGCAGCAGCAGCAGCAGCAGCAGCAGCAGCAGCAGCAGCAGCAGCAGCAGCAGCAGCAGCAGCAGCAGCAGCAGCAGCAGCAGCAGCAGCAGCAGCAGCAGCAGCAGCAGCAGCAGCAGCAGCAGCAGCAGCAGCAGCAGCAGCAGCAGCAGCAGCAGCAGCAGCAGCAGCAGCAGCAGCAGCAGCAGCAGCAGCAGCAGCAGCAGCAGCAGCAGCAGCAGCAGCAGCAGNGTAGAGGCAGCAGTCATCAATCATTTCATCTATAGCGCATCGTGTGTTGCTGTTGTTGTTGCTGCTGTTGCTGTTGTTATTGTTGTTGTAGTTGTTGTTATTGCTGCTGTTATTTTGGTTGTTGTTATGGTTGTTGTCGTCGCTATTGTTGTTGTTGTCGCTATCGTTGTTGTTGTTGCTATTGTTTTTGTTATTGTTGTTGTTGTTGCTATTGTTTTTGTTATTGTTGTTGTTGTTGCTATTGTTTTTGTTATTGTTGTAGTTGTTGCTAGACACTCGTGCCTCGCGCTCAACGTATCTCAAGCGCCGCTACGACGTATCGGATGACTCACTTTTCGATGACACACTTTAGTGACAACAGCACCAAGACTCATCAGGTGAACTGCCACAACACAAACCCTTTACTACCTAAAAACTAATGCTATTCCTACCTACACAATAGATGCTACCTATTCCTAATGGACCTACCTATACAATATATGCTATTCAAAATGCTGTACCTACCTATACAATACATGCTATACATAATGCTATTCCTACCTTTACAATACATGCTAATCATAATGCTATACCTACCTATACAATACATGCTAATCATAATGCTATACCTACCTATACAATACATGCTACACATAATGCTATTCCTACCTATACAATACAAGCAATTCCAAATGCTATTCCTTCCTCTACAACTAACGCCATGCCATAATTGGATCACGAGAAATTCCTCTCTCACAATAGCAGAGATTTCTTTCAATGTCGTTTAAAGCGATGAAAGAATTGAACTTAACGAAATAATTTGTAATTTCGCTGCCAAGCTTCAATATATTAGTTATAAACTACGAGGTAACAAAGAAGAATATACAGGAATATTATTCATCATAGAATTATCATGGTACGGTGCTACGTACCACGTACTAGGTACAGCACCACGTACTAGGTACAGCACCACGTACTAGGTACAGCACCACGTACTAGGTACAGCACCACGTACTAGGTACAGCACCACGTACTAGGTACAGCACCACGTACNAGATCGAGTGAACGAGAGATCGTGTGAACGAGAGATCGTGTGAACGAGAGATCGAGTGAACGAGAGATCGTGTGAACGAGAGATCGAGTGAACGAGAGATCCTGTGAACGAGAGATCGAGTGAACGAGAGATCCTGTGAACGAGAGATCGAGTGAACGAGAGATCCTGTGAACGAGAGAAAGAGTGGACGTGTGAACGAGATATCGTTCGGTCGTTCGGTTGATCAGAAATTGTTGTCAATCGCTTCACGCTGATGACATTGGCTCTTTGAAACAATCAGAATATCATACTATTGATATATTTACTACTTCACTGTTGATATACACTGTTGATGTACATCAGTGTTGTTACATCACTGTTGTTACATCACTGTTTTTAAATTCAAGAAGGGGATCTGAAACAGCTAGTTGAACTGGACAGCAATGGAGATGTTTTGCTTTGCAAATTTCTCTTTGATTCTGAGGAGACAAGCAAAAAAAAATTTACACATCTTATGCATGTAAATTTTGGTAATCAGAGCAAATTTGTTGGTGGCAATTTCATCATAAATTTATATATTATTTCTATATAATTGAAGTAAAACAACAACAACAATTTCCTTCATATCCTGACACACCAAGAAATACATTTATTTATAATGCATATTAAAATAAATAAGGCAAAGCTTGGGTTTAAGAGAAATATCAGGACATTCACTATACTCAGAGAAATTAGCAAGACTGTGTCCAAATAGTGATAAACTTTGTCCTTGCATGGGTCATCTTGACCCAGCTTGGCCTTAAAAGGAAGTATCAGAGCCATATACATGCAGAAAGTGCGTCACTATTAGGACAATATGACCCATTCCTTTTCCCATTTTAATTACGCTATTTTTAGCGCATTTTCTCATTTATGGAAAAAATGCATTATTGTGCTCGCCATGTCCGTCCGTCTGTCCATCTGTCTGTCTGTCTGTCTGTCTGTCCGTCCGTCTTTCTGTCCGTCCGTCTGTCCGTCCGTCTTTCTGTCCGTCTGTCTGTCCGTCCGTCCGTCCGTGACATCAAGTTTTCGTTGACAGAAAATGAGCTCTCTGTCACTCACTGCAGTGAGTACTGAGTTATATTTTTTGTACATATTTACTTAAAGTTTAATACTAGCAAGTTTACACCCTTTTCCACATGAGAGCAGCAAAGCTCATTGAAGGAAGAGGGAAAATGTAATATCAAAAGATCTTATATAAACATGAGACTATACATATATTACTCTAATGAATAAGCTAATGTAATAGTGTGCATTATATATGCATATATCTATGATGTGAGGTAGGTATACCTATACATACTAGTAGAGGTTACAATTGCTGTAGAAACTTGATTACATTCATATGAAAATAGTTTTGAAAATTAATGTAATACTATATAAATAAAACTTTTACTGTCCAAATTAAAAAAAAAAATGTCCAGCTCATCAATGGCTTTCAAGTTCCAAGATCTAAAAAGCATTTAATTAACAAAATATTTAAGTAAGAGTAATAGTTAACATTTACTAAATCTTCTCTAATCATACAATGTTATGCCTGGTAGATGATGGACTGATGTTGCATACAAGCATTTTGGCAAAAGATTATTTTCAAAAAATTCAAATTACCTGATTTACTTCAAGATTTTGCTCAATTTCTTCTCTATGATAATGCTGGTTAGCTGGTACATATGGTAGGTACTTACTGGTTTACTTATACTACGACTCAATGGGGAAAAGTAACAGAAAAGTCTCATTTGCCACTATGCATACATCCTGATCCTGATTTGTATTCTTTTAGATTCATCACAGACCCAGTGTATACAAATAGTTATTATAGGTATAGGTATATATTATAGGAATTATAGGTATATAGAAATTATAGGTATAGGTATAGTAATTATAGATATATAGGTATAGGTACTGTCATACTAATATACCTAGCAGCACATTCCATTGACAGGATATAGAAGTCAATGCTGATTATTATACTCATGGTATCGGTATGCCTTGTTGCCGAATGCCGACCATATTAATAATACTGCGTTGCTAATGATAGGCTTTGTTGCTGAATGATGAAATTGATGATAAATCTTCAATTTTGTTCCTAAATATCCTAATCCATGTAGCTTATTATAGGATGCTACGTTGCTGATTATATAGGACGATATTCCTACACATCTTCAAACACTTGCTAAATATAGGATGCTATCAGCCCGCAAGCAACGTCACGGGCATAGCCAGGCATAGGTCTATCTTGAAGTTGCGATATGTATCCTATAGTCCGATACATTGTTACACTAAATATAGGATGCCACGTTGCTGACTATATAAAACGATATTCCTAGATACCCTATAGTTCTGTAACTCCAATACATTGTTGCTAAATATAGGATGCTATCAGCCCGCAAGCAACGTCGCGGGCATAGCCAGGCATAGGTCTATCTTGAAGTTGCGAAACTCGACAGACGACGAGGATGCCGATAGCCGACAAGCAGCGTAGCGATCGCGGTCGAGCCGCTCAGGCATTAAAAAAACAACAAAAAAAGGAGCTTTAAATATTAAGAAACGTCAAATGTAAGTATTACCGTTTAGATCTTTATCAATTTTCAAAAACGAACCTAGGCCCAAATCAAGTCGTGTTGTACTGGTTTGAACTGAAAGACACCCATCCACATTTGGAGCCTTGCCACTTACTGGCACAAATGGTACCCACTTTAACAATACAAGGCTAAAATTTACGTGTAGGAGCGGCCTACAGCACTCACCGGTCTGAGATACACACATGAGATTTACTAAAAAGTTTAATACGAAATTTCTTTCTAAACGCGCACTGGATAGCACATAGGGTCAGAAACAGGAATCACCAAACATAACCTCCACTCAGAACAGTCATAGTGATACTGGCGAGTGTGGCAGCCAGCTGGCGCTGTGGCGGCGACTGGCTGGGAGTATAGGACGTGTGGCTGGCAGTCTAGGAAGAGTTCTGTGCAAAATACCGTCAGCGACAATGTTCATCAAAATTAAATACGACTATATAGGACATTTTCGTAGCTTCTTATCTTTGAAAGAAAAAATATCTCTTTGAAAGTGGCTTCTTTAATGCTGTAGAGTGCGCGGCATGCTTTAAATCTGATATAAACAACAGATAATGAAGTCTCGAAATGAGGCACTTCCGATTGTATTAATTCAACCGTGCTTCCGATTTCCGAAGTTTGATTGATCGCAAATTAGCATCCGCAACGCAACACGATTTTTTGTTATACAACCTAGGTGGTTATGTTAAATTTTATCAACGAATAAAATATGCATCAAGCCTTAAAACGGAATCAATACCACAGACTTCTCATCTGAATGCCGAGTTTAAAATGAGTAAATCGTAAACAAGTGAATCCATTACTTCTATGATATTTCACTACTCTTTTTCTTCACGTATTAACAAGCGACATTGATGTAAATGAACGAAATTCCCAGTAATATAAGTCTTGAATCACGTGCAGCTCATTATTTACCATGTAAAAACGACTAGAATTCTTGTTTTGAGTAAAAAAGTCGCCAGAGGAGCGGCCAATAGAAGTTACGACCAATTGGTGGGCTATGTTACGGGTTACTAATTCGTAACTATTCTTGATAGACCGGCCCATGGTCTAGGCGGGGGTAGAACTGCCCGAAATTGGCCCAGTTGCGGCCATGTGAATTGATTATAATTAATTAAATCAACTGAAAAAGCGCCTCAACAGACCCCAGTCACACCACGCAACAGACCCCATAGACAGGGTCTAATTAACAGTCCACAGTACAAAGGCAGGTTATTGAAGAAGTATGCGTGATTATGCAATTTTATTTCGAGTTTTATTTACAGGAATTTTAGAATGTGAACAAGTCAGGGAAGAAATGGTTTAACAACGCAGCACATCATCGCGGTGACGAACACTAAAGCCACGTTGTGTTAACACTTCACTTGAAAAAAATTAATGGAACGTATTGTCCAAAATAGTGACACACTTCCCACACGTAGCATAACTACGACTATTTTCTCGGACCAAACTGTGTCAGGATGACCCACGCAACTGAAAAAGTGCATCGTTATTTAGACAAAGTCTCGCTTATTTCTCTGGGTGTTTAATTCGTCGACCACGCTAACATTTTTCAAGTTAAAGGCTGTACAAAACACTAAAGCCACGTTGTGTTAACACTTCACTTGAAAAAAATTAATGGAACGTATTGTCCAAAATAGTGACACACTTCCCACACGTAGCATAACTACGACTATTTTCTCGGACCAAACTGTGTCAGGATGACCCACGCAACTGAAAAAGTGCATCGTTATTTAGACGAAGTTTCTCTTATTTCTCTGGGTGTTGAATTCGTCGACCACGCTAACATTTTACAAGTTAAAGGCTGTACAAAACACGGCAGTTAACCGCGGGCCTTTATTTCATATATAAATCAAATACAATTCGATGAATTTATATTATAAAGATAGAATATTTCATCGTCAGGCAACCATTGCAGCACTCACAGGAATGAATGTGTCGTGTTGTCCATATTGTGACACGCTCTCCGTATTTATCACTGACACGCCCTTGTGCCGGGCCCAAGTGAGTCGAGACGTCCTCAGCAATAGCAAATATTACATCGACATTTGGACAATTCCCATTCATTTCTCAGAGTGTGCTGGTTCATGACAATATTCAACACAAAAGATTAAGTGCCATGTTCATGTAGGAATATACAGCATACATTCGTGTAGGAATATACAGCATATATTCATGTAGGAATATACAGCATATATTCATGTAGGAATATACAGCATACATTCGTGTCGGAATACGTACGCTATACATCACACAATAGAAATGAAGTTGTGTATGCCAGACCTGCTCTACCGTAAATATCTTAGTCTAGGTGCTATGTACAGAATTACCTGCCACTACGTACCCCGCTAGTGATGGTACTAGTCACCCAACATATTACCCGCTAGTGAAGGTACTAGTCAACGTATTACCCGCTAGTGATGGTGATTAGTGCGAACTATGATTCCAACAAAGTGAACCAGCACTCAGATAATTAACAGGCATATTGTCCAAATAGTAACACACTTTCTTCATAGAGCGGACGTAGCACAGATATATACACCCTTTGGTCGGCCACCCTTGCGTCAGGATGACTCACTCACAGGCCAAAAAGTGGGTCATTATTTGGGCAAATTCTCGTTCATTTCGCTGAGTTCAGCAAACGAGTAGAAGCTGTTCAAATCCGATGAAAAAAAATCTACAAGTCACAACAAATTTAAATGCAAGGTGAGCATCGCGGAGTTACTCAGTTATTCACTCGGTCAAGTCATATAATGAATTGTATGAAATATTTAGTGAAGTTGCTCAATAAATAATAAAAATTTTCACATGGAAGCAAAGTTACGCTGCGTGGCAGACTGAAAATAACGAACGTGAAATTTAAAAACTGGAGTTGTACGAGTTGCAACGCATTACAAGCCAATTAAAATTGAAAACTTTGATAAAACCTGTGAGGAAAAAATGACCAAAAATTCTCTCGAGTGACATTGACGCTGTCACTGGTGAATGACACTCACACGGTCACTGGTGAATGACACTCACACGGTCACTGGTGAATGATGAATACGAGTGGCATGAATATAACATCACTCTGAACTGATCGAGTGTTGACAACAGCACAATTCTCTAATCACAAAATGAACATAAAGTTTAAAAGGAATCTCAGTTTGTAAACATTCAATGGAAATATAACAGTAAATTGATGAAAATTATCAGATAACAGAACAGATGATAAGCATTATATTGATGACAGATAATCAATGGAAAAATAAAACCAGCACACATCGGCCATGAGCCTAAATCACGCACGAATAAATAACTATACTTCAAAATCTGAACAAAGAGTCAAAGACAGGAAAAAATGTGAAACCATCATAAATTATAATGTACGGTGACCGAACCCAGGTGCTAAGCTACAGATCTGAGGACTACGCTTAACTATGGGCGCTATAGAATAGTTATTGCTGTTACTGTACACTTTATACAAGCGTTCCTCAGCACTGGGAGGTGTACTGCAGCGTGAACTATCAGGTAAACTGCAGCGTGACATGCAGAAATAAATGCAGGGATAAAAGTGCTGCACTTTCCCTGTCAAGGCCTGAGAGCAAGTGGGTGTACTTCCAAATGTCATAATAGCGCTACACTTCACTTCATCACTCCACGCTATTATAGCACTTCATCACTCCACGCTATTATAGCACTTCATTTCTCCATGCTATAAGAACTTCACTTCAATGCTATTATAACATTTCATATCCATGCAATAAAAATGTCCACTTCACATCTCCAAGAATTAAGAGCTTATCAAAGTTTGCACAGTTGCTGACCTCAGGACCACAAACCTTCATTAGACTTCATGAGTTCCGTTCTGAGATCTCACCATCATTATTATCACCAAGTGTGGTGATGAAACATCATTATCAACACCATGGTTATCATGAAGTGTGGTCAGTAAAATCTTGCATGGAATCCTTGACAAGAATTTCTGCCATGAGCTTCGCATTTTACATACACTTTCCTCTAAATCAACATTTGTGTTAACATTTGTGAACCTCATTCCAGGCAGTAATATAATATAGTACAACTTTCAAGCGAAAATATAACCATAACTATAGCATCAAAAATAGTAAACAAAGTAATTACAATGAATTGCTATTATTACATTGAATGGTTCGTTATAAAGTTAATGAGGGCATATTCAACACCAGCAACTGTGTGGTAGTCAGAAAAATGCATGGGTAATATTGTCCGAATAGCGATACACATTAGTGACACACTTAGCACTGAGGCGTCTTTTTTGCCGAGCAAAATGGGTCAGGATGACCCAAACAAGTGCATAAAAATGCATCGTTGTTTGTACAAAGTCTCTTAATTTTTCTGCATGTACGCGGCTGACGTCACTCGCTGAACCTAACCTCTTCACTGACAGCAAGTCAGCGAGGAACCAACTGATCAGTCAGCAGGAAAGTCTTGTATTTCACAATCAGTTATATTTACTGAATATATTATACACATATAATATATTCTAAGATGCATCCCACGGCCACCCTCGTCAACAGTATCATGGAAATTATTTCAAATATACAAAATCTTGAATTATAAGACACGACATTTTAAACTCGCAGCAAAAGACACACCAAACAGCGCTGCCAAGTTTCGCACTTCACCTAAAATACTTGAAATTCAAAGAAAAAAACACACAAAGAAATATATATTCCCTAGGCTTAGAGATAAAGGAAAACCTAAGGGCTGTGAGGTTCTCATGCACATGCTGCTCTTATTGGTAGTAATTGTATGCTTATTGTTCAGAGTAATTACAATAGAACGAGAGATTAATTCACATATTCACAATAGAAGATCGGTGCAGTAAACTCTTATTATACACAGCTTAAAAAAAGATGCAGGCGCAACTAAAGGACGCAAATGTTTAAATAAAAACGCTCGTCTAAACAACAACAAGAACAATAACAATAATTTAACTGCAGAACCGCCACAAAACACCAATACAACTCATTAAATAAGTCATGTATAACTCGTTCTACAAGTGGTAGCACAAAGAACAACCAGGAGAACTTGTTCATCCAACAGCGTTCGATGTGCGTCTGTTCGAGCGTGGCCTGGGACTGCTACATCCGAAAATGCAAATGCAATAACAAACACGGAGAGCACGTTTGTCATGCGGGTTGTGCACTAGCATTCAAATGCCAAGGAATAATTCGCTCTGCGCAAGCTCATCAAATTTAGTGCGTTTTCGCCACCACATTCCTGGTTTCCCTCAATGAAGCCACTTCAACCACTTCAACATACTAATATTCGATCAAAGCAACATAATTCCAACCCTGCAACATAATTACATTTGATAAAAATAACCTAATTCTCATCCCTACCAAATAAACATCCCTGAATATCCATAGACTTTGATTGCCAAGTGACCCCCTTCAGGCTATTAGAAGATGTCTGTCTAGCCATACTTGCACGACCTATCAATGCTTTACGAAAACGATGCACTGATAGACATAAATTAGATAGAATGAACAATCAGAAGTCAGCAATTGTAACAATAATAACACAAATACCTCTACTAATCCAGCAGCCATCATCGTCCCAAAGAAGACCAACGCCATTCCAGTCCACTATTGTACCTCGGTCGTACCCACAAACTTGCATACCAAAGCCCGAGTTTCTACCTCATAGTTTGGACTCTCATTCTGAATATTCTACCAGGATCCCGGCATTTTGCTCCATGAATTGTGAACACACTAGATGTAGCTAACTAATAAATTTTGTAATTACAATGAACAAATAACAATACAAATTAAAAGCTATACAAGCATCAAATGAGCCTCTTCAGTCGTACACTTCAGACACTAATCTGCAATTCTTTGTCAAGTGAAGAGGCACAAGACGAAGAGAAACCATTATAATTGTTGCCGGAAACTAATACAATTCTTTTGGTATAATTAGAAGAAGTTACACCAGCCTAATTCTTATGTAGGAAATAATTGTACTAAGTTATGATTCGTTAGAGAGCACGGCGCGAAGAACCGACGGGCCGCTTTATTTCATAGTCGGTCCGTTTTATTTCACAGTCTGACTGTTTTAGTTCACAGTCGGACCGTTTTAGTTCACAGTCGGTCCGTTTTATTTCACAGTCGGTCCATTTTATTTCACAGTCGGACCGTTTATTTCACAGTCGGACTGTTTTATTTCACAGTCGGGCCGTTTATTTCACAATGGGCCGTTTATTCCACTCGGGCCGTTTTATTTCACAGGCGCAGGGTAGCCGGACGCGTTGGACTGGTTGCCAGCGACCCACGTGCTGAACACATCCCTGCAACCAGGCAAGTCTTGTTAATGACATGCATGTTTGTACATTCACTTCAAAACTATTCAAATATAGTCTATGATGAAGCTTATACATTGGTTTAAAAACTAATTAACTACAGTCTATCACCTATCTTTATACTATATCACTTACTATTACATCCACACAATCTAGCGCGTTCGAATCACAATATTTTGACGAATCTTTCACACACAGATATGAATATAAAAATAAATTACAAAAACGCTCCAGAGTAGTTTGCTGAGAAAACATTTTGGTCAACACAGAAGAACATTACCTGTAGCCATGGTTCCAATGAGCCATTGCAGCTCTGAACAAATAACTAATATTAAAAATGTATTTTGTATATGCATTGTGCTTATATATACATACCCTTAGAAAGTACTCTTTTTTGGGAATCTCAGATCGTTTTCTTTCCACTATTACATTGATAAAGCCCCAGATACCGACCCCTGTACTATTTGCCTGTCCACTAGTTCCCCCTGCACTAGTTCCACCAGTCCACCCTCCACTTCCCCTCCACAAGCCCCAGGTACCTTCCCCCTCCACTAGATCCCCCTCCCCTAGCCCCACTCACCGGCAGTGGTTGACGACACACTCATCACTGCAGTACTAGCCCACTCACCGGCAGTGGTTGACGACACACTCATCGCTGCAGTACTCGCCCACTCACCGGCAGTGGTTGACGACACACTCATCGCTGCAGTACTCGCCCACTCACCAGCAGTGGTTGACGACACACTCATCACTGCAGTACTATGTTGTTGTTGAGAGCCGCCAGTCTTGTTGTTGTCTGTATCACCACCGTTGCTGTTGTCATTTGTCACGTTGTTATTGTTGTTGTTGTTGAGGTTGTTGTTGTTTGGGGAAGGAGTCATGGCTAAATTGCTGTTATTGTTGCTGTTGTTGTTTGGGGAGTTGGAGTTAGAGGATGAGTTAATCAAAGTAGTTGAGTGATGTTGTTGTTGTTGCTGCTGGTGATGATGGTGCTGAAGTTGTTGTTGTTGTTGGTGATGATGGTGATGTAGTTCAGGAGATGCTTGAGGTGTTTGATGGTATTGTTGTTGTTGTTGTTGAGCATATTGCTGTTGTTGTTGTGGCGGGCTGTGCTGAGCCTGCAACAATAACAATATCGTTATCATCTCATGTAGAATACAAATATTTAAGAAAATGCAACGAAGTTAATATTGTTATATTATCTTTAAGAAGTAAGAAGAATGAACGATCATGCCAAGACAATGTGTATGATATCACCAAAGGTTTAAGGCAGAAACTTGCATCATTCATCATAATGCAGGGATTAAAAAATTTAAATTGGTAGACTCCAGTTAATACTTCGTGTATATCAACATCAACACATTAAGCAGTAGCAGTAAAAAGTATCATGTGTTAAGCATTAGAATCTAACTGAGACATTAAACTTAATAAACATAGCATAAAATAGAAACATTGAACTTAATAAACATAGCATAAAATAGAAACATTGAACTTAATAAATATAGCATAAAATTGAGACATTGAAGATTGAACTGAATAGATATACCTAGCATAAAATTGAAAGATTATGCAAATTTTCAATGCGAAAGAATTGGAACATATAAGCAACTACTCCACTGAAATCATGCAGCGTAGCTTCGCTTTAACATGAGATGTCCATGTTATTTTAACTAGTTTTTTTCCTTAAAATTACCAAAAAGTAATCTACAGCCTTAAAAAAAGTGTTAAATCTTACTGAAACATTTGTAGGATTTTTTTTGTGAATGTCAAGCGTATAAGTGCATAATTATTTGAAGAAAGAAGTCGAAGAACTAAATAGATTTCCTTCTTTTTCAAGGTCGGTCACGTTTGGTGACCGCAAAGCCTTCCAGCAACGGACCATTTAAAATAAAATTGTAGGTAAGTATTTTAGTGAACACCAAAGTTCAAGCTGAACCAAGCGAACTAAACTCCACACCTCTACCTGAGTGTAGAGGTGTGGAGAGTGTGGTGCACATACCTGAGTGTAGAGGTGTGGAGAGTGTGGAGAGTGTGGTGCACATACCTGAGTGTAGAGGTGTGGAGAGTGTGATGCACATACCTGAGTGTAGAGGTGTGGAGAGTGTGGAGAGTGTGGTGCACATACCTGAGTGTAGAGGTGTGGAGAGTGTGGTGCACATACCTGAGTGTAGAGGTGTGGAGAGTGTGGAGAGTGTGGTGCACATACCTGAGTGTAGAGGTGTGGAGAGTGTGGTGCACATACCTGAGTGTAGAGGTGTGGAGAGTGTGGAGTGTGGTGCATGGAGTGTGGGGTCTGCTGGGGTGGGGCTGGAGAGGAGCTGGTGCTGGCTGGAGACCCTACGCCAGGAGAGGTCTGCACACAAACATTCAACTTATATTAACAATACATAATATCTGTACATTAATAGCTTATAATATATTCTTATATTATTAGGTTATGGTAACAAATATCTTCTTTTAATCTTAACTGGACTTATTACTTGTATCCTGACTTGTTTATTTGTATCTTAACCAGGCATATTAATTTTATCTAAACAAGTTTTGAGACACGTTTCAAGTTAAGACATACCGTACTGTATTTATTCCATGTTCAAGATATGACAATATATACCAAGTTCATTTGTTTTTATTAACAATATATCAGCTGAGGCTTTTACATCTTAGAACAAATCCCAATTTAGAGCCAAACTTAGGCTACCCTAACATGGTTCAGTTAAGTGGCAGCTTCATATATATCAAGGCTACATTATATCTGTTTCATATGTATAATGATTAAATTCTTACTAAGAAGTATATAATGCCATTTAATAGCAACCAATGCAAAACTTATATCAGAATATGCAGAAACAATCAATATCTGTAATGAGATCGTGTAAAAATGTTTTGTTCCTATTCCGTGTGTTTGAGAATAAGCTGCATAACACATGCCACACAAACATTTAGGCTATACTCTGGGCCTGTATAATAAGACAACAATCTCATGCTATCAGGATATTTCATATCAATTGAGCTCTTTTAAATTCCTGCATACCTTAAATTTTTCTATTATATCTCTTCTTTTCTTTCTATGCTGTGGCCCAAAGGGGGAAATTGGTCTAAATTAAACAGGTGGTCTAAAATAAACAGTTGGTCTAAAGTAAACAGACGGTGTAAAGTAAACAGGTGGTCTAAAATAAACAGTTGGTCTAAAGTAAACAGATGGTGTAAAGTAAACAGGTGGTCTATATTAAACAAGTGGTCTAAAGTAAAGAGATGGTCTAAATTAATATATATAGCATAAAAGTGTAGCACGGTAAACTGCTTGAGGTATTCCTTCTTGGCGACTTCAGTCTGGTCTAAATTAAACTTTTAAACTGAAAATTCACCAAACTGACTTGTAAAGTTACTCAGGGCAACTTAATTCTTCCCTAAATCGGAAGTGGTGGGAAAGTCTATAATTTGTCCACTTGAAATGGAATGCAAGTCACGAGTCACTAGTCAACTTGAAGTAAGTCATTCAACAGTTATTTTTATGACACAATCGAGTAAAAAATCTTATTTAATAAATTATATATGATATAAATTATCAATAATATTTATAATATTGGTAAATGAATATTATCATTATTAATTATAATATAATTGCAAATTATTAATAATAATATTTATAATAAATAGTAAATGAATATTATCGTTATTAATTATAATATAAATGCAAATAGGGGATGAAGTGTGTGGGGGAATTGGGTGACCCATAGTGGATTGTTGAGGTGGCATCTGGGGGTTGAGTCCTCCAGGATATCCCCCAGTGGCGGGGGCACCGCCCCCGTTGTAGGCGTAGTGTGGGGGGAACCCGGGGGCTCCACTGGCATACTTGGAGTCGCCCTCGCCTCCCTGCATGGTCAGTTCATGGTTAATCATTTTATATATTATTATTTCATGGAGTTTCCTTCAACAATTTCTCAATTTTATTAATTCATTGTCTATTTTTTAATACAGGAGTTAACAAAATAATTTAAAATAATAAAAACCAAATTTTAATTTAAAAAATCATAATTAAAGATATTTAGCAGGTATACAATACAGAAGTAGCATGAAGTTATAGTCTTTGATATTCATGAAGTTTCCTTCAACAATTTCTCAATTTTTTGTCAATTTTTAGATAGTGTAGCTAAGAAAATAATTTTGCATAAACAAACTTTTAATTAAAAAATCATAATTAAAGATCTTTAGCGGGGATACAATACAGAAGTAGCAACAAGTGATAGTCTTTGATATAAGTCTGAGAAAAAGTTAATTAATGTACAGCCTCATTATCTATACTATGGGAAGTATGGAGAACTAACGTCAAGTTTGTTAACAAAAGAAATGGAATAGAAGCTCGAGTTTGGCACTGTACAATAACAAGGTAAGAAATAACTTTTACATACAGTATATTATTAACAAATAAAAATACCTTTTATAGTACATTATAAACAAATAACTCATTATCTTAAAAAAAAGAATAAGCAAAGGGAAACATTTCAATTTCAAAGAAAGAGAAATATTCATTCTACAAAAAAATTCTAGCCCAAATTTTTTGTTTTGACTTCAATTCCATTAAAATTTATTACAAACAAATAACTCTAATTTTATAACAGAGGTGTGCTTCAAATAGTTTCTCAAAAAATCAGCTTTAATACTTTGATACTTATTTTGGATGTTTCTGCTGCTCACAAACATACAATGGACAAATGCTCATAGCCTCATAACAATAACATGGTAATATAAATTAGATTGGCAAAAAGTACAGATGCTCACAGCAATAACATGGTAATATAAATCAGATAGTCTTACTAACCTTAGAAACAAGTGTAGCACGGTAAGCTGCCAGCTGTTTGAGGTATTCCTTCTTGGCAACTTCAGTGCGCTTCTTGTAGACGTTCTTGGTGTCAATTTCTAGTGAATCCCAGAGCGATGCAACAATTTTTGACACCTCACCAAAAGAGGCGTTGGGATTCTGGCCACGAATGTTGGCTTGGGTGTCACGGAAGAACAGCGCGTATGCCGACACAGGCCTGAAATTAAAAACAACTGTTAACATACTAGACTTGGTAAACTTGTTGTCAAGAGAAAAATAACCATATTTATAGGTTGAAAATTAGGTTAATGTAAACATGAGTCATGCAGCAATTGTGGCAAACATTCAAATTGTATTGTTGTGCAAAGATTTTGAAGAATAATATATTTATTATAATTTTTCAACAAACTATTTTTGCAATAAGACAATTTCAGCAGTTTAACATCAATTTAGTATTTTTTACCTACACCTGCATCTCCCACAAAAATATTCAGACAGCCTATCACAAAATCAACCACCAATAAAATTCAAATATGAAACTACACTTCGTATGTCTTTAAATATGTATAATATGTAGGTACCTATATAAGAAGTGAAAACGAATGTAAATAAATATACAAGCATTATGAAATGGTCTAGAAGATGACTAACTTGTGAGAAAGAATTTAATATAAATATGTAACTACACTCACTAATACTACAAATGTAACAATTAATTCAGACTTACTTATGAGGTTCATTGGGATCTTTTTTCTTTTTATTTTTCTTGGATAGTTTAGGTTTCTTGCCGCGTCCTGCACCAACACCAGCCATGGCATCACCCCCGTCAGGTGAAGGCCGCTTGTTGTGACGGGTCAAGTCATCATTGGAATCCTCTGACCCCGGGGATGGGGACTCCCCAGACACGGGTGACTCTGTGGGTATGGATGAAGGGACACCCCCCATGGGGGGATGGTAGTAGCCCCCCATCATTGAGTGTGGGGTCGAGTAGACGGGACTGCTCGGAGACATCATACCCTGGTGTGTCATGTAGCTTGTGGAGCTGAAAAGTAAGATATAATTGCTACATACAAAATATATACAACAACAATTGTGAGATTGACTAAAAAAACCAACTTAAAATGACTAGCTGCATATATACCTTTAACTTATTGTCTTTGCACGTGAACAATTAATAATGTATATATATAGGCACATATTGGCATAATTTGACAGAAGCTTTCCTTTTATGCAAGTTTGATTCAAAACCAGAGCATGCTTTTATTAATAATCTTCTTTTTAATTTTTTTCAAATATGTCAAACAAAACCTCTCAGTGCCAGCAAGAAATTTTGTTCTACACATTGAAAACACAAATCAGTAGATTATTAATGAAAATCATGCTCTGGTCTTCAATCAAACTTGCAATACCTATACATGGGTACGGTATGTATACATGCACATGTACCTACATATTTTTATGATCTTCTAACTAATAGGGTAAAAAGACAATCCCTGTCAAAAAGCAAACAAGTAGTATATTATAAAACCACCCACTACTAAAAATTAGTTCCATCAGATTTTTAATGGGTGAGGAAATAATAATTTACACTATACATAATGACAATTGCCCAAGTGGAGTAGAAATTGTAAGAAATTATCCCTTTTAAGAAACAATAAGTAATAGAGGTCACATTAACTGGGATTAATTTATCTATAAAAGGATATAAGGTTTGTCTGATTGGTCAGTTTGGAGCATAATACAGATGTTATGAATAATAGTCAAGAAATTCAGAATTTTGGCAATTCTACTGCATTGAAAAATAAGATACTTTAAGTAATTTGCCATGTAAATGTAATATTTCATAGTTTAGTGCATTGATGTAGCCATAACTTTTGTGGTTTGAGATCTCTTGATCAATAACTACAGATAATCAATGAAACAATTTTTATTGTTTCATGAATTTTGAGATGAATAATGAAAAAATAATGCATTGGAATGAAACAAGGAACACAAGACGGGACAGCATGCAATACAGAAATGAAGCAGAACAAAGCAAGGCAGGGAAATTACAAGCTTTTGTCACAAGGTAATGAGAGGTCTTGTCTTCCATACTAATCTCATCCTGCCTATTAAAAAAAATTTGTTCTCTTCAAAATGACATGAAATATATTGGTTTTTAATATTTCTAATTGATCTACAGCTTTTCTTGCATATGTTTCTATTCATTTTGTATTAAAGAACAACCTCAGTACAATGTTATGCTCTTCCAAAGTAAATATGAACTTGATAAAAAATTTCAATCAGTTGCAATTGTAATCTGGTCATAGATAACTGCAAGTCAAAGAGAAAATAAACCCAAAGTTAATTAGCACTAATTAACACATTTACATTCGTGTTTTGGTCAAGAGCTGGACAGGGTTGGTAACATAACTGGACAGGGGTTGGAAATCCAGACAAAATTATTTTTTGTACTCTGTAATAAGTTTGTACTAGAAGAAACAAATGCAAAAATGAATGAACTACATTACTGGATATTCTAAACAATTTTCAAGTTCATTAGGCTAGGGTTAATGCTAGGTGTGTATAAAACACTGCATTATATTGCTAAACACCTTCCTACAGAGGTTAGAACCAGCCAGGTCAATTTTTTATATTTTCTCACAATTTAATAAAGGTCCCTGGGTGCAAAATAATCATAATCCAGGTAAGTGGAACTTAAAACTCACCAAGCCATAATTGAAACATAGGCTCATTCAATATGCACATTTATTGCATTAAAAAATTTGTTACAAATGGTAATTTAGATATCATGCAAACAGCAAGTTTAACTTTGAAATTCACTGGTTTGATGCAGGAATTTGGTAAGAAAACTCACCAAGCCAGGGTGTAATTCTGAGAGGACTGGCCATGCAAGTAGCCATGTGGCAACATACTGGTGAAATTAGATTCAATTGGATTCAGTTGAATTCAGCATAAAAATATAATTATGCCAGGTAACAAATAGGATGCTTTTAACAAGACTACAATGAAGCTGGCAAGAAGCCTAAAAATAATAAGGAACAAAATGTAGGAATATAATATTAAATAGGGAAGAACCATTTTGAATTTGAATGCCAAGAATTATTAACTTCACACAAATGTTTCAAGCCAAACAGAAGTGCAGATTTATGCTATAATTTATAATATAACATAAACCTAAAGGTATATATAGTTGCTTTGATAAAAAGAAGCAAAACACGCTGGAGGGAATAAATAGCAATAGAAGGAGAATTTGCATTCATTATGGTGTAACTTGACATGACATAAAAAATGTTAGGGATATTTTTACTGCATGGAAAAGTATGGCAAAAAGCGGGTCACAGAAGTGCAAAAGATTCACAAGAATAAAACAAAAAGAACAGAACATTAGAAACTGGAGAAATTAAAATTTAACACTAAGTCACAACAAATTAGCAAATCACATCAGGAAATAATGATAAAAACAACAACTTATACAAATTTTTCAGAAAATGAAGATATATGTAGCATTAATAAATGGCTTCCAGCATGGAATGAAAACTGAAACAGCATGGAATGAAAATTGATTTTAACCTGTTGGCAGCTACCTGTTCATTGTAACTGGAGCAGATGCATCTTGGTACTCCATTGCATAAAACTAATCAATTTAAATTGATAATCCTGACACTTTGTTTTTCTGAGAAAACCTAATTTCTCAATATAAATAAATAAAAACTTCTGCAGAATGAAAGGTTTTTTCAACTTACTGAAAACTTATCAATAGCTCACATGAATCTAACCCAATCTTTTCCAAACATATTCACATGACACCAGGTTGTGAAAAGTCCTACTTTTTTTCTGAAATATTGTGGCTCTAACATCCTATAATTTTCATAGGTACGTATCAAATCTTGTGGCTCTACTGTCATGTATCTTTGTTTGATTGAAAAAAAATTGCAGTTTGCACTTTGCAAACATGTCATTTCATAAAATTCAACTTCCGCAATCCGCATTACTTAATAATGGTCCGCCAAAAT
Source organism: Hyalella azteca (assembly GCF_000764305.2). Lineage (NCBI taxonomy): Eukaryota > Metazoa > Arthropoda > Malacostraca > Amphipoda > Hyalellidae > Hyalella > Hyalella azteca. Next base: position 37,572 of record NW_025931249.1, read on the forward strand.
ATCCTGCAGAACGTAGTCATTGTAATGATAAGAAGTCAACATAAACCTTTCATTGAAGATTGCGCATAGTTGCGGTCACGTCAGAGCAGTCAGACTGCATTAACATGTGTTCAGCTTACAGTAAAAACAAATGTTATTGTTGCTGCTTGACTGTTTTAGGGTAAAATCAGAGACTTGGGGTAACATGTGCAGGGACTTTGTAAATAAGTTCGCAACTCACAAGTAGCTTTTCATGGCCAAGATATGGAATTAAAGGCTCAAAAAATGGAATCACACCTTTAAGAAATGGAATTATGGCTGTCAAACCCATAAAACCATGGCTTGGAAAATCCATAGGCGGCTTGCAAAGTGGATATATTCCATGCCTGAGGTAAAAGAGAAACAAAGGAGTGAAAGGTCTGACCTCAAGAGCTAGAAAAATGGCTGACTGGATGAGAAACCAATGATCATGAAAGTAAGTCATTATCATTTTTCATGTCATTGATATCATTTTAGAACTAACATAAGTAACTGAGGAATTGAACAAGGACAATTCATGTACTATAGTTAACAAGTATATTGGAGGTAATTTGTCTAGTCAGTAGTTACTCTATTAGGAATCTTGCACTTTGCAGCTTCAAATATGGCAGGAAAACTCTATGTAGTCAGCAGAGTGCAGACATAACTCATTAGAGTCAGAGGGAAAACACATTCTGCACCTGCAAACTAACACCGTAACATGCATCACTTCAAATGATTCAATTTCACCTGTTCTCATTGGGATTATGGCTATTACACTGTGCCAAATTTTATTCACACTCAATAATAAAAATGGCAAACTTTTGCCTAAAAATTTTTAAAAATTGTCTATAAAAGCAGTTTAAACCCATGATATTTAGAAATTTCAGCTCAATATTCTAGAATCTAGAGTACTAGAGTGGCACTGTTGAATTTATAGATTTCACATTTATTAAAAATATGTCATTCAGAAGCCATGAAATTTTAATATTACTATTATTTAGGAAGTATCTAATCATGCTAAAATGAGAAATATTCCTCATAAATTTGGTATCTTGCAGCTAGATGGAGATCTTTGATGAACAAGTTGATAGCTATGAGATAATTCATCAATGTTATGCAGTTCTGCTGCACTTCTGCACTCTGGACTCTGCATCCGCAGGAAATAGGAATCATGTTAGTCATGTAGCTAGGCCTAACTGTAACTCTGTAAGCAAGCATGGAAAACATCTACCTTTGGGGCTGCAACTAGAGCTTTCCCGCCATTTCCAAAACCGCTAGATTTACACCAGATGAATTACCTCCTATCTACTAATTCAGTCTAATTGTTAACAAAAGTTCACAATTGGACCACGAGATTCCAAATGTATCAAATTTTGTCACTTTGGAGCTGCAAAATTTCAGAAGCAAGTAGGAAAAATCCAATTCTGTGTAAGTTGTGGCTCCAAAAATTGTGTTAGCCTATTGTGCCAGCTCTAATAACTAATCATGGCTTGAAAAGTTTATTTATTGATGTATCCCAAGCTACTAACTCTGAAGTTTAACATCTTTTTAATTTTATAATTTGGTAGATTTCATTTTGAGTTTTCTTAACTGCAAAAAAGTAATTGAATAACGACATAATGTGTCATTATGTGAAATTGTGAAGTCATTTGTCTGCACCAATCAATGCAATCATCGCATAAAAAGATTAGAGCAAACTGGAGTTACTGGACCAATTGGCAAATTTAAGAACTTTTGTTCACAATTGGATTATTTTGAATCAACTTCAACTAAATTTGACTGAGTCACTGAGTCAGATTATCAGATTCAGATAAATGATATAGTAAAATGGCTGCGCCTTCGGCGGCTCGGCCTACGCATGTATCAGAATCAGATGACCGTTGAAATGATTAGCCTTGTGACGGTTAATGTGACAACAAATACGCTCACATAAAATAGTTATCTATACTTCCATAAATTGAAATTCATATTTTATTTATCGTATATTTTCCGAAACTTGGCCTTCCTTTTACAATAAATTTGTCCTAAATTTGATGCTCCCGCCGGCTCTCAGCTGTTTCGCAACATTGAAGTACCCGCTAAACTCGAGACTGACATGACTACCCAGCAGTCTTTATAACTATACAGCTAGGCGTTAAAATGACTGTGACAAAAAAAATATATATATATTGTCAAACTATTTTGTTACGCATCTCAAAAAGCTTTTCAAAAGCCTGGCTTTCTAAATAGATCAAAGTAGTTTAGGAGTGTATCGAAGGATTTTTTATGAGATGGTGGTGATTTAGGTGCCTCGGTGGGACTTCATAAATTGGAAGGTGGATTTTTTTAAATACAATTATATTAAAATATATAATTATGCGGTTTGAATTATTGACGCTATTTATTTTTTATAAAGTGGACTTAGCCTGGCCCATTCGAAACATAGCATAATTTTTACAGCTAGTGGAGCTTGAACCTCAAACTCACTGCTCCAATCTTGGTGCCCATTGTTACGTGTTTACGTATTGAACAAATTAGAATAGAACTACTATGCTGTCAATAGTAGGTCATGTGAGGCCAGCAAGCCTTTTATACTTCAGTTGTAAAGCAGATTCCACCAAATACAGTTCCCCGAACTTATAGTCTCGTCTCTGCCCATCTTCATCCTTAGCTAGCTTGGACTTTGAAGTCATACGACTAGCAAACGTAACACCCATAGCGACTCCGTTAAAAAAATCGACATTGAAAAATGTCTTAAATCTCATGCATTTTCCCTCAATAGAAATTATGATACTAGATTCAACAACAAGAGGATCCAAAATAAAAAGCATAATTTTTACAGCTAGTGGAGCTTGAACCTCAAGCTCACTGCTGCAATCTTGGTGCCCATAGCGACTCCGTTCAAAAATCGACATTGAAAAATGTCTTAAATCTCATGCATTTTCCCTCATTAGAAATTATGATACTAGATTCAACAACAAGAGGATCCAAAATAAAATAAAATGTTCGTAAATTTCCAATTCAGCGTAAAACTTACGCAGTTGTGGGGACTTGTCCAGCGATGGAAGGGATATACATTTGCTGGGGGGGAAAGTGGGGGTTGTTGCCGTGGTGGTCAACATTGTGGTGGCCCTGCAAAAATATCAACGACTTGTAGAAATGTTTTCTTTCGACATTATCAGGATCACTAAATTTTAATAAAAACTACTTGAATCCATCCCGAAATTATTTACACGATATGAGTTTTAGTCCACTTTGAAGAAAATAATTGGCAAATGATGCAGTCTAAATGTGTATACATAGTAATTCACTTATGATATATATTGATATTATGTTGTCTACCTGGTGCTGGTACATGGAGTTGGGATGTCCCCCCATGGAGTGCTGTGGAGGCGCGTGGTGGGGGTGTGAGGGGGAGCCGCCCTCCCCCACGCTGCTCCCATCGCTGGGGTTCATTGATGGGTTGTGGAGGGGGGATTCAAAACGCCCGTACTGATGCTGTGGGGGAAATAAAAATAAAAATATATCAACTGCCTTTAAAAAAGGACGCGTGTATCATTCCACAACATTTTGTTACACAAAGAAACACGAGGAATTCAATTATCAACGAATTCGTTAACAGGATAAATAAATTTCCGTGTAAATCATATATTATCGAAAAAAATTGCACCAACGGCAACGCAAGCGCCGAAAACCGGTTTAAATTTGCGCCGAATCAGCGCAGACTCAGGGCAGAAAGCAACGAAATGCGCGGCCGCGGCCGCGGCGACGTCTGGAAAGGTGAGTTTATAGCGAACGTCAGACGAGGATGTAGAAACCGTCGCACGAAAATGTAGGGACTGTCAGACTTAGATGTGAACTCTCGATACGAACGTGCGAATAATAAAGTTCCATGAGCTCGTGGGAGCGATTCCACGATGGATGTAAATATCCCAATGCAGTCGATTCCGTGGCGCATGTAAATCGCACTCTACCTGCGACCGGGGCGCCGCCCTCCCTGGGACCAACACCGCCAGTGGCGACTGAGGAACTTGTTTATAGTGACGACGAAGTTTACAATCATGACTGACGAACTTGTCATTCTTGACTGACGAATTTGTCACTCGTGACTGGCAAAGTTGTCACTCGTCACTGACAAAGTTGTCACTCATCACTGACAAAGTTGTCACTCATCACTGACAAAGTTGTCACTCATCACTGACAAAGTTGTCACTCATCACTGACAAAGTTGTCACTCATCACTGACAAAGTTGTCACTCATCACTGACAAAGTTGTCACTCATCACTGACAAAGTTGTCACTCATCACTGACAAAGTTGTCACTCATCACTGACAAAGTTGTCACTCATCACTGACAAAGTTGTCACTCATCACTGACAAAGTTGTCACTCATCACTGA
>NW_025931249.1:42075-47358 GCF_000764305.2 Hyalella azteca
ACATCCCCTCCACTGCACCAGCTGACAACATCCCCTCCACTGCACCAGCTGACAACATCCCCTCCACTGCACCAGCTGACAACATCCCCTCCACTGCACCAGCTGACACCATTCATTCATTCAACATAAATGAACAAATGACCAATTATGCAATAAGTAAAATTACCAAACTAATGTAATTAAAAGAAGTAAATTAACGAAATAAATAGAATAAAGAATTTATTGTCGAACAGCAGTTTGCAAGAGACGCGTTGGTGCGCGAGACAACAACCTTCAATTGTCATCACAAAAGATAACAAACAAAACGAAATGAAACAATGGAGCGAAGCACGCGCGACATTGAGACGCTGCTTACGTTATACCTTGCGTTATACGTTGCGTTATACGTTGCGTTATATGTTGCGTTATACGTTGTGTAACGCACGTGCTGCGTTAACGTCGTCCACTGCGGCGACTTTAGTGCTGTGCACTAGCGTTATTATTCGACTATCGTTACTAGTGCACTAACGTTACTAGTGCACTAGCGTCATTAGTCGACTAACGTTACTAGTGCACTAGCGTCACTAGCTTTACTAGTGCTCTATCATCACTAGCGTTACTAGTACTCTAGCGTCACTAGCTTTACTAGTTACTCTAGCATCACTAGCGTTACTAGTGTACTAAGTTAACAATATATGTCGAGAACGTCTCTATAATTAAATTAACAATTATTGCATTAACTTTGTCATTCCCTTCACCGCAAGTCGCGCACTCACGACTCACTACCAACAAATTCCCCCCAAAAAAAAAAACATGTAAAAATTTTTTCAGAAATTTCGACATGAAACTACGGAAAGTTTTCGATTTATGGCCCACAAAAGTCCTTCTCCGGGGCCCTGAATCCTGCAACTCCATCAGGATACTGATTCCTGAGCGACTTTAAGAAAAAGAAAGGAGATAATAAATTTACAGCGGGTATAGTATGAAAAAAATTTAAATATGGATCATGATGCAAAAAAAAATTCAAGAAAAGAAGGAAATAATTATTTTAAAAGCAATAATAAAAGATAATAAGTCGCAATCACTTCAATTTTGTGTCGTTCAGGGAAAAATTATTTTATCTTCCCTAAAAATATTTCGAATTTTTTTTTTTAAAGAAAAATATGTAATAAAATAAAGATATCCACAAACCTCCCAAAAATAAACCGAAATATATAATGTTCTATGATAAATTGAAAGATTCTCTGAATATTTTAGGACGCTAATGAATAAAGAAATGATTTTCGTATCAAATCACAAAATATGATTATTCTCAGAGATTTTCGACGGCAATAAAGTTTCCAGAAATTCGACCATTTTTCGAATGTGCCAGAAAAAAAATTCCGAATTGTGCGCGCAGGGGCGGAGGAAGTTATAACGGCGCACTGGAATATTCCAATTCCATGTTTACAAACTTATCCTCGTCCAATTCTAAATAGGAAAACCAATTGAAAATTGGTGTATCCAATGAGAGATGAGCTACGCGCTGCCGATGCTGCGACGCCACTACTGATGGCGCGAGTCCCCGTAGGAATAGCATTGCGGCGGTCGGGAAAACGTCGGGGCGAGATATGAAATAGTGGAAATTGTGACGTAACTTGAGTATTGGGCTGCCATTGCTCGGCAAGATGACGTCATGGGTTACTTCGACTGTGATTGGTTGTGTGAATTCCATGTAAATGCTTGGAAAATAATCACGTGTTTGAGTTGGAGCTTCGCTATTGGCGGGATAACGAACATTAACATGAGGAAACCCTCCCTGATTGGTTCAAAAACAGAGCTCGAGAAATGTTCTTTAAACATCATTTGCGTTTTGGACGTGTTTCAATACTATTGGAAACGATATAATTTATGATGATGTACAAGAGCTCATATTTGCTCAACATCTAAATGAGAATTTTGCGCGCTGTGCCAAATAGATAAGAGTTAAATGACTCGTATGTTTGATGATGAAAGATTCACTTACGTTGGAGAATTTTTAATATTTATTAAAATTTCAGGCTGCGTGATCACAATTTTGCTGTGAACTCTGCTGAACATTTTCGATACTTCGAAGAAAATTGAAGCACGGGAATTGGTTCGCTCTTCGCAATAAATTTATTTTAATATGCAAATTAATATTATGAAGAAGATGCGTTTAATTTTTTTTTTAGTTTACAAGCGATTTCCATCGTGCGCAAAAAAAATATTAATAAAATATTGCTATAAATGAGATGAAAGATACATATGTTGAAAAATCCACGGAGTCTGCGTCAAATATTTTAGTTACGTCGATGAAATACGATAAGAAGATTATATAGATATAGATTTAAAATAGATTTTATTAATATCTATATATATTACTTAAATCTATAGATATATATTTAAGAAGATTATATAGATTTAATGGCTTAATACGGAATAAATAGATTTAATAATACGGAATAAATAGCGAAATATTTGGAATAATTGTAATCAGGATATGCGATCTATTGGCAAGTGACACGTGCTTACTGACAATAGTGGTTAGTGGAGGCATCATAATTCAGGATTAAATGCACAGCGGCAGCACAGCAATCACAGCATATAGCACAGTACAGCACAGTACAGTACAGTACAATACAGTACAGTACTACACAGTACAGTACAGTACAGTACAGTAGGGGGATGGTAGTAGCCCCCCATCATTGAGTGTGGGGTCGAGTAGACGGGACTGCTCGGAGACATCATACCCTGGTGTGTCATGTAGCTTGTGGAGCTGCAAAAACAAAATCATAATTGCTACATACAAAAAATATACAACAACAATTGTGAGATTGAATGAAAAACACAACTTGGAATGACCAATTGCATATATACTATATACGGTACCGGTATGCTAATAGTCAATGCAGCTGAACACATCTTTATACATGCATCTGTACATATTGTTACAATTTTCTGACAACTTTTAAACAATTTTATACAATAACCAGTCCCAGTAGAAAAGCAAAAAATAATACTAAAAAAATACCCACTGATAAAAATTAGTTCCATCAGATTTTCAATGTATGAGAAAATAATATATTAGACTGTACATAAAGACAATTGCACAAGTGGAGTAGAAACTGTGAGAAATTATACCTTTTCACAAGCAATAAGGAAGAGAGGTCACATTAATTGGGATTAATTGAATCTAATTTCATCTATACAAGGATATAAGGCTTGTCTGGTTGGTCAGGTCAGAGCATAAAATAAAGGTCATGAAACAGATGTCATAAAACAGATGTCATAAAACAGATGCCATGAAACAGATGTCATAAAACAGATGTCAGGAAATTCATAATTTCAGCACTTCTACTGCACTGAAAAATAAGATACCTACTTAAAGCTACTTGCCATGTAAATGTAATATTTCAATAGTACAGTAGGTACCTACATTAATGTTGCGTTAAATTTGTGGTACAAGGTCTCTTGATCAAAAACTACCCAAAATCAATGAAAATAAATTGTTTCATGAATTTTGAGATGAATAATGATAAAATGATGCGTTGGAATAAAACAAGGAACACAAGACACAAGAATCTTGGTATATTCAATGCTTAGTTGATGGCATGCAATAGATAGGAAATGAAGCAGAGCAAAGCAAGTCAGGGAAATTACAAGCTTTTGTGACAAGGTAATGAGAGGTCTAATCTTCTATACTACTGTAAAATGGGGTTACTTTGACTCCCAGGGTAACTTTGACCACTTTTCGTTTTTTTAACAAAAACCCCAAACTCAAAAATTATTTGACATAGAAAAATTTTGTCAATGGCCATCAAAGGCCTAATACTGAGGCTACGTAACACAATAGAAAGATTTAAAAAGTTTGCATATCTAATAGGTTAAAAAATTAAAAATGTGACCCACGAAAAAGAGCTATTATTCAAATGTTTGATACACCAATTAATATTTTTTCTTTATGTTACAGACTCTACAGAGTCTTATATATGGTAATTTTAACTTAATTTCCAAGCCAGTCAATGTTACCCCGTCACGGCTACCATTAGGTGGTTACATTTCACCATTGGGGGGTGGCGCCCCCAATTTGCAAACTATGACACTTTCCTAAAATTTGTCATTTGCATTTGATGATATGTAACTAGATTTTACCACCCAGTCAAAGAAACCCCAAGAGCTGGGGTAACAAAGACCATCACTTTTTTTTAAATTACATCAAAACTATGAGAGGCAGGAGCCAGCAATTTATGGTGATTGAAGCTAGAGTATAGACCTTTATTTTGCATTTTTCAATTTAAGTTTAACTTATCTAGTAAAAATGGCATCATTTTTAAAAAAAAGTGGTCAAAGTTACCCCATTTTACAGTACTAATCTTGTCATGTCTATTAACCAAAATATGCTAAATTCAAAATAATATGAAATATATCAGTCTGTCATATTACTAGTTGATCTACCACTTTTCTTGCATATGACCTTATGATGAGTTTAGGACTTCTTAGTCCACAGTCATGCTGATGTGCCACTTTTCTATTCTTCTATTCTAACTTCTATTTTTCTATTCACTCTGTATTTAAGGAACTAGGTGCCTCAGTAAAAGGTTATGCTTTTCCAAACAAAATATGTACTTGATAAAAAAGTTTTCAATCAGTATGACTGACAAAAATCGCAATTGTAATCTGGTCATAGATAACTGCAAGTCAAAGAGGAAATCAATACAAAGTTAATTAGCACAAATTAGCACATATACATCTTGGTTTTGGTCAATAGTTAGACAGGATTGGTAATATTATTGCACAGGGGTTAAAAATTCAGACAAAATTGTGTCCGGTTATGTACTCTGTAATAAGTTGTACTCAAGAAATGGATGCAAAAATAAATGAACTACATTACAGGGCATTCTAAAAAATACCAAGTTCATTAGGTTAGGGTAAATGTTTGGTGTGTATAAAACATTGCTTTACATTGCTAAGCACCTTTCAACAGGGGTTAGGTCCAGCTGGGTCAAGTTTTTTGTAATTTTTTCACAATTTAATAAAAGTCATTGGGTACAAAATAATCATAATCCAAGTAAGTGGAACTTGTATAATACCAAGCCATAATTGAAGCATAGAAACAATCAATATGCACACTTTTATTGCATTAAAAAAACTTTTACAAATGGTAATTTAGATATCATGCAAACAGCAAGTTCAACTTTGAAATTCACTTGTTTGATGCAGGAATTTGGTAAGAAAACTCACCAAGCCAGGGTGTAATTCTGAGAGGACTGGCCATGCAAGTAGCCATGTGGCAACATACTGGTG